>NC_134483.1:458194977-458204977 GCF_040206685.1 Ascaphus truei | reverse complement strand
ACCCAGCATAGCACGCACACAGACCCAGCATGTCACACACACAGACCCAGCATAGCACACACATAAAGACAGATAGACACAGCATCCGTTGGACACAAGGGGGGAGGGGGGGCGGGCTGTGGAGATGGTAATGCATGAGGCAGGGGGAGCACTTACTTCCTCTATAAACAGCCCTGGAAAGGATTGAGAACGTCACTGCTCCTGCTCATATAGAGCAAACCAGCCAGCCCAGGCGCTCAGCACACACACACACACACACCCAGCATGTCACACACACACACAGACACACACCCAGCATGTCACACAGACCCAGCATAGCACACACACACACAGACACAGCATCCGTTGTACACAAGGAGGGAGTGGGGGGGGGGGGGTCAGTGATGGTGCGTGGGTGCGTGGGCTTTTGTGATTGTGATCGATGCTGGGCTGGGGAGGATGGGAGGGGGGGTCAGTGAGGCAATGGTGTACTGTGGCAACGGTGTACTAACCTTCAAGCAGAATACAAAAGGAAGGATGATTCGTGTGCGTGGGCTTATATAGAGCCTGTAGCTGGCAAAAAAAAAAAAACCTTGCATCGCGCCAAGTCCCGTCAAACCAATCAGGAAGAAGGATTTTGAAAAAAAATGTTTTTTTTTTTTTTTAAACAAGCATAGAACCGAGTGCGCTGCGCGGCCATGAGGCTGAGTCGCCAGGAGGCCAAATCTTGTTGGCCCTGGCGACCTGGCGACCGTATTTGTCGAGCACTGGTTATATATAATCACTGTGTGTGTAGTTTCTTATTGGGTTCCTATGTAGGGTCATTCTACACTTCCCTAGAATCCTACATAGGTGGATGCGCTGTAAACGAAGATCCGTTCCAGAGGATTCACCCCAGGCTCTCATTAGCGGAGGCTCAGACCTCCTGTGAGCCTGCAGGTATACGCACCACACCGGTAACACCACATGTTCTACTCACCCACACTACATATGAGATTGGGTGGGGTGGAATACCCGTTACATTCAAGTTTAATTAGAAAGAGAAAAGAAGGTTTTAAAAAATAAGTAACAAGAACAGTTTATGGGCTTAATGTCAAGCTCACAAACTGTTTTTCTACAGTTAAATTAACACGAAGATAGAAGATGCATCAATGTATCAAGGCACCTTTACTTGACACTCCAAAGGTTGTGAGGGAGACCCCTAGTTATCTGTGAATATAATTTAGCTTTTAGCTGCAGCTCAAGATTGATGTATGTACCAGTGGGGATTCCAGCTGCCGTGTCTAGTCCAGTGCTGGTGCAAGGCCTGGAGTCCTGTTCCAGAGGACACTGCAGGGGAGAAATATCTATAGGGTAAGCCCCGTTCCCCAGTTGTAAGTGTGCGTGTTGTTTAACTGTGCCTAGTTGTGGATACTTTTTCCAATAAATTCATTTTTATCACTCTGTGTTTCTGTTTTGCGAATTGATCCCTGGTGTGATAGTCCTGGTGTCCCATGACACCGATGGGAGGGGGATCAAAGTTGCAGGGGTACGTGTGTGATGATTTTTAAGTGTAGGTTGTACAAATCCTACAGTGTTTCATCCTAAATTGTGTTAGTAGAAGGTTGTATTTCAAAAGAAATACATTTTTTTTTTTAAAGTACGAAAGAAAGACTATTGGTTTGGACTCATCATAGAACTATGCACATAGAACTGTGCACGTATGCACTTTTTGCGTGCTCTAGTTGCTGGTCCATTAAACATTATTACAGTCTATGCTATTGCTGCCATTTATTTCTGAGATTACATTTTAATTGAAGCTATTCTGTTAGATGTATTTAATCTTTATGAGTCGCCTATTGATCTGAAGCAGATAACGGCTTTTACGTACCATAAAGAAGATAACCTCTTAAACTTTCAGTGCCGAGATGGCATATATTGTTGCAATAAAAATCGTGATACTTTAATTTGTTGGTCAGTAAGGAGCTACCTTGAAGCTAATGATGTAATTTGTGAGAGAGAAAGCAGCACCGAGTCTTCATTAAGATTCTCTACATGTATCTTTTATTGTTCCCTGTTTGTGCTTCGGATCTTTGAAGAACTGTCTATATTTTTCTACTGTTGCGTTGGTGATTGAAGAAGCAGTGGTAGAAATTGACGGTTGAAGAGGAGGATGCCTAGTAGGTACATGGCCGCCCAGTGACGGACTTACATTTTTGCCGCTTGTAGGCTCGGGGGCGGCCCTTTGCCCTAGTGTAGTGATGTCATAGCGGCACATTGGCATGGCAATGCGTCGTCATGGGACATCGGATCACCATGACGACATGATGCTACAGGAGGGGGCCGCTCCAGAATAGGTAAGGCTCTCTAACACACACATTTTCTCTCCAAAAAATTGCCGCCCAAAAAAAATTGTCGCTCTTGGCAGTAGTCCACTCAGCCTCATGGGAATTCCGCCACTGAAGTCAGGCCCAACTGATCGGCGCGACACCGGATTCCCCCCTCTAAGGTGAAGAGAGAGAGAGAGAGGGTGTGTGTATGTTTTGAATGGTGGAGGGGGGTTATGTGAATGGTGGGATGGGGGTTATGTGAATGATGGGAGGGGGGGTTATGTGTATTGGGGAGGGTTATGTGTATTGGGGAGTGGTAATGTGTATATGTGGGAGAGGTAGGGGTGTGGGAGAGGGAGGTGGAGAGAGAAGTGGAGGCACAAGGGAGAAGGAGATAGGTGAGAGCATGAGGGGGAGAGAGGAGAGAAGCAGATGAGAGGGGCGGGAGAGATGGGGTATGAGAGATAGAGGGGGGGTTCTTGCAAGGCCACCCACACTGGGGGGGAACGCAGTGGAAACTATAGCCCTGGGCCCCGGGAAAGCTGTCTGCGGCCATGAGTAGGTAATCCCAGCAGTGAAACACATTGCTTCAGACACAACACTGAAATAATAGTAGCTTCAAAATATAATCTCATGGTTTCATTAGATAGAGGCCCTTTTGGCCAAGCTGCTACTGTAAATACTGTACGTAGCTTGCCTGCATTTCTCTCTCTTGTCAAATTGTAAATAGTACTTTTTGAATATAGACTTTTCATTGCTTTCGTCTCTTGTGTTGTTTCTATAAAGAAACAAAAGTGTCCTGTTAAAACAATATATTGTGAATTTTTTAAAGCAGTATTCCTGAAAGAACCTGGTATAACTTGGCATTTCATTCCCTATGTGGAGGCAGTCGGGCATTAATGACCAGAGATTACCCGTTCTGGAGGGACTGGATTATACACAGGGCTCATCAAATTGTGGGTGCCAGGTCACCATGGCTGTTAGAGATATAAAATTGGCATCTTAATATGTGAGAGGGCCTGCATGTGTAGAAATACTACATTGGTGTTTCCCAAGTCAAACCCTACTTGGTTTCTTTTGCCCTATGTAACGGTGTTTCCCCCACCCAATCGCAGATAGGGGCCATTACAGGGTGTATGGTGCATATACCTGCTGGCCACAGGCATATACCTGACCGTAACATCACAGGTCAATAAATATCGGGAAAGCTGGAAGCTTTTTTTTTTAAACAGGTTGATGCAACCAACAGTTCAAGCCGGGATCCATGCATGGGACATACAGGATCACCAGGCCAGGATCCATGCAGATCACATACAGGATCACCAGGCCAGGATCCATGCAGATGACATACAGGATCGGTGATAGAAAGGGGAGAGAGAACAAGCGTAAAAATACTGTGAGCTATAAAGGATGCGTTATAGTTCAAATGTATAAGGATTCCCTTGATGGGTGCCGCACCGGATAACAAATGGGTTCGTTCTGGGCCACTTGAGTAGTTGAGGAGGAAGGTTCTAAATAGAGGATCGTTGGACTAGGGAAGGAACAGAACAGACTAGAGTGGGCGCAGAACAGAAGCGACAGGAAGCGCAATGCAGTACGAAAAGAGCAGGCAGAAGGAGCAGACAGAAGCATGGTCAAACAAGCCGGGGTCAGGGCAGACTGCAGGCCGGAATATGATTAAGGCTACCCAAGGTCAGGACAGGCTGCGAAACGGCAAAGAAGACAGATCAGGCAGAGGTCAAGGCATGCTGCAAGCAGGAGTACAATCAAAGCAGGCTGAGTACAGAGCATACTGTGGTTCAGGAACACACAGGCAGCAAGTTGGAACAATGTGGCAATTGAACTGGAAACAGAAAATAGGAATGTCTGCTTTTTTACGGAAGCTCATGGGTATTCATAATATACTGATTGCACACATTGCACACAGGTGCAGCAGCAGGCAGGTCAGTTAACCCTGTAGAGCTCAGACGTAAACAGAAGCAGTGAGGCTGACAGCAGCGGATCTAGCACATCGCTACAGCTGCTGCCTTTTGAATGCTGTAGTTCACTGAAGAGTTCAGATCTCTCAGGGCCTGACAAAGGGCTTGTTTTTCTTTCATAGAGATATTATTAGTTTTTATTTTTGTCACACAGAGTTTATACTGTAATTCCTGATGAACTATTTTGAGGGGGGAAAAAGTCAACATGTATCCCTTTGGCCTGGACATTATAAAAGGTGTGTTGTGTTCTGAAAACCACTATGTTTGCATTTTTGGGTAATATTATTATCCCCATTTAATAGGGACATGAGACATTTCTGATTCCTACTAGGGTTCAACTGATCTATTTCTAGTGAGTTGTACGCAAGTAAACACAGTTGTAAACAAAAGTGCAGGAACTTTCTCTTTCGGATGTTTGGACAGAGACAGAGGAAGAATGCATATTGCCACTTATAGGAATTAGCTAAAATAAGAAAAGGTTTATTAAGAATTAATGTATCTGTCCTTTAGCAGGGACCTTTCTCAAGATATACAGCATAATAAAACATACCCTTGTATACCCAAGGAATGTCAAAAGCGCACAAAACCCCCGAGGTGGGTACAGGGGGAGGATCTGTATGATTACTTGGCGACAGAGGTATAGTACACCGGGGACGCCGACAGGGGGAGAAAGCCGGGACAACTGTCCCGGGCCGGCGGCTGTGAAGGACCCAGCCGGCTGGCGCTGGAAGTTGGGCCTGGCCAGAAGTCAGGCCCCAGCTGCTGCTATGGGCCTCTCTCCATCGGGCCTCTAGTTAATATCTCTCTCCCTGCAGGTAAGAGCGCTCATGCAAAAGTTGTTCCCAACTTCCGACACGGGACTGGTGTGGCCTTGGATCCTTCCCCCCCCCCCCTGGGGGGGGGGATATATCCATGCCCCCAAGAGGGTCAGTGGTGCCCAGGAAGCGAGAGAGGAGGGCGGTGTGACTGACACACAGACACTGCAGCCGGGGCGGGCAACCGGCGCACGGACACCGGGACCCAACGCAGAGCAGTGACTGTGTAACCTCCCTGGGCCCCTACTCCTCACTTTCCGGCACAGAGGCCCCATCACCCCCTCCCCCCACCCCCAACCCCCCCCTTGCCCCACCCATCTCCACTTCTCAGAGGGACCTAGTCTTCATGTCCTGTAAATGTTTATTTATATTTCATCAAATGTTGCCTATTAATTTGTTACTGTAGCTTTTTATTTGCACAAATGTGGATGCAGAATGGGCTTTCTCTATCCGACACCTGCTTTAGTCAGTATAGTTCTGATGCTTTATTAGAGGTAGCTCAATATTTACGATGACTACACACTGACTGCATATCTAACAGGTCAAATTGTGCTCCAAATGAAACCTCTTACTCGAAAGATTAAAGCACTAATATATCCATGCCTATTGGTACCAAAAATAAATATTTATTTTCCTGTCACCATGACCATACAATATTATTTGTTTTGTTATCTTTGGCAAACACTCTAAGATAAAAAATAAGGAACACACATTAATGATTTTTAAAAATATTTTCTGTAAGAATAATACCTTTTAAATCCATTGTAAAGCACAGTTTGCATTTAGGAGAGAGTTTGAAAATGCAATTATTGAGGAACCAACCAGGAGAAGGGCAATACTGGATTTGGTCATATCAAACAATGTAGAAGTAATAACAAATATTCAAGTCCTGGAACATTTGGGTAACAGTGATCATAACATGGTCTCATTTGAAATAAATTCTCAAAAAATAGATTTATTGGGTTCAACAAGGACCTTAAACTTTAGAAAGGGAGATTTTAATAAACTGAGGTCTAATCTAGCAGTAATACAATGGGATGATGTTTTTGCAGGGAAAAATGTAGAAGATAAATGGGCAGTCTTTAAAACATTGTTAGAAAAGCACACTTATCAGTGTATACCCTTGGGTAATAAGTATAAAAGAAATTAGTCAAAACCAATGTGGCTAAATAAACAGGTAGGGGAGGAAATGGACAAGAAGAGGAAGGCATTTAGATTCTTTAAGTCAGAAGGGACAGAGACATCGTATCAGAATTATAAGGAATGTAACAAAAATTGCAAAAGGGCAATCAAATTAGCAAAAATGGATAATGAAAAAAGGATTGCAATAGAACGTAAGGTCAACCCTAAAAAGTTCTTTAAGTACCTTAATAACAAAAAAATGAGACAAGAAAATATAGGACCCTTTCAATGTGAGATGGGTAGGCAGACGATTGGAGATAAGGAAAAAGCAGAGGTATTAAACAAATTCTTTGCTCTGTGTTTACCAGGGAAGAATCAAGTTCAATAGTAGTGCCGCAGGAGGAAGCCACAACCTCCATATTAATGAATAATTGGTTAACTGAGGAAGAAGTTCATAAGCGACTTCAAAAAATTAAAGTAAATAAGGCACCTGGCCCTGATGGCATACATCCAAGAGTTCTCAAGGAGTTAAGCTCAGTAATAGCCAAACCATTATATTTAATATTCAAGGACTCCATTTCCACAGGCTCAGTACCACAAGATTGGCGTAAAACAGATGTGGTGCCTATATTTAAAAAGGGAGCTAGATCACAACTGGGAAATTACAGACCTGTAAGCCTGACTTCAATAGTAGGGAAACTACTTGAAGGTTTAATATGGGATAATATTCAGGAATACCTAATGGAAAACAAAATTATTAGTAATAATCAGCATGGATTTATGAAGGATAGATCTTGCCAAACTAACCTTATTTGTTTCTTTGAGGAGGTAAGTAGGAATTTAGACCAGGGTAATGCAGTTGATGTGGTCTACTTAGATTTTGCAAAGGCTTTTGATACGGTTTCACACAAGAGGTTGGTGTACAAAATAAAGAAAATTGGACTCCGTAATAATATATGCACCTGGATTGAAAACTGGTTAAAGGACAGACAACAGAGGGTTGTCATAAATGGAACTTTTTCAGGTTGGGCTAAAGTCGTGAGTGGATTACCTCAGGGATCGGTACTGGGACCCCTGCTTTTTTTTTTTTATTACTTAAGTTTTTATTGCGCATTTTCAAACATACAAAATGAGGTAAACACAACATACTACACAAAAGGAAAAGGGGGATACAGTAATACAAATAAACTGGTTGTGGAACAATCGAGAGGGGGAGAACGGGGGGGAAGGGGTAGCATTTGTACCAATATCGCACTGTCTTCGACAATTTAAATACCACATGTATCACTCTGTTCAAAGTATTCTAGTCTATATATAGGGATATACCTGCATGGCGGAACCAAGGAGCCCAAATATCAGAGAATTGCGAGGTAGAGCCGTTCGGATAGGCTGAGAGTTTTTCCATATAGACTATATGCCAGATTTTGTTATTTATTTGATTTAAGGATGGAGGGCCGATTGTTTCCAATTTTTGGCAATTGTACACCGTGTAGCGTTTAAAATTTGGGATATTACTATAGCTTTTTTTTTGGAGATATTAGCCATTGGTTTTCCTAGTAATATTTATACTGGGTCGTGAGGGACAGAGATTTCTAGTATCTTGTGTATTAGGGTGAACACTTCCGTCCATGTTTGTTGGATTTTGGGGCATGACCAGAATATGTGCAGTATATTCCCCACTTCACCACAACCGCGCCAGCACAGAGGAGAAACGCCTGGAAGAAAAGAGTGCAACCTGGCAGGGGTCATATACCATCTAAATATTAACTTGTAAATATTCTCCTTAATTACAACGCATGATGAGTTTTTGGAAGCAGCTTCCCAGATGTCTGTCCAGGTATCGAGATCTATACAGACGTTAAGATCCTTTTCCCAGGATACCATATAGTTATCGGGGGTTTGGTGTTCTTGGTAGAGGATAAACTCTGATATATTCTAGAGATAATGCCCTTTGCGTGGGGTTGGTGTAGACACCAGTCCTCAAACAAAGCCAAAGCATGGTGTTGACCTGGCTTGTAGACTGATTGGATATAGTGCCTAACCTGGAGAAATCTAAAGAATTCGGAGGAGGGGATATCGTGGTTTGTTTGTAGCGAAGCGAATGGGGGGACTTTTCCTTGGGTGAGGATACCGAGTCCTTTTTGAATCCAGGTATGGGAGTGCGGGGGGACCCCTGCTTTTTAACTTGTTAAATTAATGACCTTGAGGTTGGGATCGAGAGCAAAGTCTCCATCTTTGCTGATGATACTACATTGTGTAAGGTAGTAGAATCAGAGCAGGATGTAATTTCTCTTCAGAAGGACTTGGAGAGACTGGAAACTTGGGCAGGTAAATAGCAAATGAGGTTTTATACAGATAAATGTAAGGTTATGCATTTGGGATGCAAGAATAAAAAGGCGACTTACAAATTAAATGGAGATATATTGGGGGAATCCTTGATGGAGAAGGATTTAGGAGTGCTTGTAGACTGCAGGCTTAGCAATAGTGCCCAAAGTCATGCAGTACAGTAGCTGCAAAGGCAAACAAGTTCTTATCTTGCATCAAACGGGCAATGTATGGAAGGGAAGTAAACATAATTATGCTCCTTTACAAAGCACTAGTAAGACCACACCTTGAATCTGGAGTACAATTTTGGGCACCAATCCTAAGAAAAGACATTATGGAACTAGAGAGAGTGCAGAGAAGAGCCACCAAATTAATAAAGGGGATGGACAATCTAACTTATGAGGAGAGGCTAGCTAAATTAGATTTATTTACATGAGGAAAGAGGCGTCTAAGAGGGGATATGATAGCTATATACAAATATATTCGGGGACAATACAAGGAGCTTTCAAAATAACTATTCATCCCACGGGCAGTACTAAGGACTCGGGGCCATCCCTTAAGGTTGGAGGAAAGGAAATTTCACCAGCAACAAAGGAAAGGGTTCTTTACAGTAAGGGCAGTTAAAATGTGGAATTCATTACCCATGGAGACTGTGATGGCAGATACAATAGATTTGTTCAAAAAAAGGTTGGACATCTTTTTAGATGGGAAAGGTATACAGGTATGTACCAAATAAGTATACATGGGAAGGATGTTGATCCAGGGATTAATCCGATTGCCAATTCTTGGAGTCAGGAAGGAATTCATTTTTCCCCTTAATGGGGTTTTTTGTTTGCCTTCCTCTGGATCAATAAGTAAGTATAGATATAGGATAAAGTATCTGTTGTCTAAATTTAGAATAAGTTGAACTTGATGGACCTATGTCTTTTTTCAACCTCATCTGCTATGTAACTATGCAATATATAATGTTTTTTGTTTGTACTGAAATAGTGTGACCAATACCAAGTTAAGTTCTTTGGGTTTTATTAGTTACATAGTAGATGAGGTTGGAGAAAGACATGTCCATCAAGTTCAACCAATGCTAAATTTAGACGATAGATACTTTATCCTATATCCGTACTTACAGTATATGATCTAGAGGAAGGCAAACAAAAAACTCCAGCGAAATATCATCCAATGATATCTCATAAGGGGAAAAATAAATTCCTTCCTGACTCCAAGAATTGGCAATCGGATTAATCCCTTGATCAACATCCTTCCCATGTTTTTACTTATTTGGTATATCCCTGTATACCGTTCCTTTCTAAAAAGATGTCCAACCTTTAGTGAACTTGATTTAAAACAAAGACTTTTTTTTTACACATTAGTATATCTCATAATGCCATGTATGTTGCAGCAGGTGTCCTAGGCAGTGGAAAATCATTCATGAAAAATAAATTGTAAAGGATAAAGGACCAAGTCAATATAGTTA
>NC_134483.1:458109977-458192477 GCF_040206685.1 Ascaphus truei | reverse complement strand
GGCAGAGCAGCAAATACTGTAGGTCAGTTTTCTTTCTTCATTTATTAATTCTGAGAAAAACAAGGTAAATATGACCTTGGTGGAATCTGATAAGCAGATACTACAGCACAACTGAAAAATGATACCATAATTTAAAATGTGAAATTGACTTTCGAGCAGAATAGAATTAGAGTGCCCTACCTTGGACAACACTGTGCCACCCCATTATCCATCATGGAATACAGACAATATTATACAGTATGTGGATTTGCATATTCCTTTTCCATGATTGCATAGGGTTCAGTGGGAATGTTTTTCCATAATAAATCTGGTGCAGTTTAGTATCTGGAAGACTGATAGAAATAACACTCTTTTAATGCAATTAGGCTAGGATAAACAGTTAGTCTTCCCTGCTCTTTGTCCCCATTTTCAGTGTAGCATGCTGAATTATGTTATTAATGCCTCATAAAAATATACGATGTTTTGCCGCATTTGTGTTTGGAAGACCGCTTTGAGCTATATTGGCTTAAACACATACATTTGTTTATATTACCTTACCGGTACTCTGGTATCAGCTGTCATACAGTGTTTACCACCAGAAGCATCGAACCCCATTGGATAGTAAGAAGGTGGTCATCATTAAATACATCTGTACAGCAAAGACAGCATGTTAACAATTCTAAATCCATGTGGCCAAATATTGACAACAACAAAAACTACTACCCAGTTTCAATAACAGCATCTCTATAGTCACACCTGTGATATTTATTTTGCTATATTTACAGATAGATACAGTTGTGTGAAAAAGAAAGTACACCCTCTTTGAATTCTATGGTTTTAAATATCAGGACATAACAATCATCTGTTCCTTAGCAGGTCTTAAAATTAGGTAAATACAACCTCAGATGAACAACAACACATGACCTATTACACCGTGTCATGATTTATTTAACAAAAATAAAGCCAAAATGGAGAAGCCATGTGTGAAAAATTAAGTATACCTTATGATTCAATAGCTTGTAGAACCACGTTTAGCAGCAATAACTTGAAGTAATCGTTTTCTGTATGATTTTATCAGTCTCTCACATTGTTGTGGAGGAATTTTGGCCCACTCTTCCTTACAACGTTGCTTCAGTTCATTGTTTGTGGGCATTTGTTTATGCAAAGCTCTCTTAAGGTCCCGCCACAGCATTTCAATCGGGTTGAGGTCTGGACTTTGAGTGGGCCATTGCAACACCTTGATTCTTTTCTTTTTCAGCCATTCTGTTGTGGATTTGTTGGTGTGCTTGGGATCATTGTCCTGTTGCATGACCCAATTTCGGCCAAGCTTTAGCTGTCGGACAGAGGCTCCTTGTGCTAAATAGATACTACTCTAAGAAGGTTTTTTTTCCCCAGAGAACGCCGTCCTAAGACCAGCTGATATATATTTCTGTGCATAAGTGCGTGTGCAAGCATATTTCAAACATTTTAGTGTAATTTCTTCTTATGTAGGGAACATACCGTAACAGTCCCACCTGGAAATCAGTATTGCGTTTTTATGTG
This sequence comes from Ascaphus truei, assembly GCF_040206685.1. Taxonomy (NCBI): domain Eukaryota; kingdom Metazoa; phylum Chordata; class Amphibia; order Anura; family Ascaphidae; genus Ascaphus; species Ascaphus truei. The sequence continues at coordinate 458,190,956 of NC_134483.1, read as the reverse complement.
AAGACGATTTGGAAACTGTTGTGATCCACCTATTTATAGCACTTGCGGCGGCGCTTGATTTTTACTAAATCACTAAGTGTTTTAAAAATTAAGAATGCAGAAATCAATATCACACATGAAAATATAAGCATTGACTCAAAACCAAAATAATACAAAAAATAAATGTTGGAATACTCAATGAGGGTTATTCATTAATCTATATGATGGTGCTGATCGAGCACTATTGCACTGAAACTACTTTTAAAGTCAATGGAAGTTTCCATGCAGTAGTGCCCCCATCAGTACTTTCATAGTTTAATGAATAACCCCCATTCAGTTCCGTGGGAGTTACCACTAGGGTTGTGCTAATGAATCTGCTCAAATGTGGTTGAATGTTCTTGGCTCTTGTTTTGGCATACAGTATATGAAGGGTTTACCTGTGGATTTTAAAGGGGCAGTTCCCCCTGCATGTTTGTTTATTTATTTATTTTTTAAGATCTTGTCACAATACAGTACAGAAAGGTGTCTGTTTTAACCTCACCAGTTTTTCCCCTACTCACTGATTTTTTTTCTAAACTGTGTATTTTATTCTTAAAGAATGAGACCCAAATCTAAATTAATATGGTGGCAAATACCCCCCCGGTGACGTTGGAGACCTCAAAGTACCTTTTCTCAGAAGATGACGATAAGGCATTCTATCTGATAAGATCTTTTAAAGTCTGCATGGAAACATCTTTGTGTTGAATGGTGGAAAAGGTGAGAATAAACCGCAGGAGTTGTCACCTGAGCACTCTACTGCAGCCTTTTTTTTTTTTAAATACAAATTAAAACAAAATACAAAACAGCTAGAATAAAAATGTTGGTTATTAATCTGCTTTAAACTGCATTCTGTAGAGCTAACTTTCATTATAGGTCATAATGGGCTAAACTGAACCTTTAAACTCAGAACATGTGCTGTCTTTGGTGTTTTAATCACACCTATTGAGTTACTTATGTAACCCTTTTTGTGCACCGGCCGACCCACCCAATCTCACATTGGCCCCTCGTGGTCTAACCGGTCCCTTTCCCTGCAACACACCTGCTCCTAAAGGGTTACTGGTACTGAAACACACCTGCGGCTCCAGGAGATCTGAGCCTCCGCTAGCTGGGAGCCTGGGGAAACCCTTAACGTTACCTGGTGCAGCGCCTCCACTTACCCAGGATCCCCCGTTAGGAAAGATAGCCCTGAGTAAGAAATACCATAACACACGTAGATAAAACAATACTAACACTTTACTTGAGAACACATATCACATACCATAACACATTGCATAACATAACCTAACCCGATGCTCTATCTGCATCACCTCAGCCCAATGTCTGGTGTTCCCCACCCAGTGTCCTGTGATCACCCCACACCCAATGTCTCGTAAATCCTACGGAGATCGTGGGTGACTGCGCAGTCACTATGTGAATAGGCCTGTTGGTGCACTTAATAATGAGATACCTTCCGAGCACTCCGATGCTCGGGACCGCAACACACTTCTCAAAGGGTCAGACGTCCGTCTGATCCTATTCAGGTACTTCCGCCGTGGACCCCAACGAGGGTCCCACCGCTTCCCGGGAACTCAGCAGTCTCTCGGTAACACCACCGTCGCACGGGCACAGCAACCGCCGCTATCCGCTTTCTGCCTAACTACTTCTAGAGTGACAGCAACCCTAACCTAGGGCCTGTCCCTGAGGAACCGCAACCTGGGATGGCTTGGGGAAAACTCCTAGGGCCTGTGGAACAATAACCTGCCCCCCCTTCCCCTCACTACCCAGTCTCAACTGTAACTGCTAATCCTAACAGCCTAACGCACCTGCAGCCAACACTCAGCTCACACTGTCAGCCTGCAGGGATTCACACACACTTCACACGCACTGCGCCCAGCACATGCAGCGACACACACACAGACAGCTGCAATCACACACAGCCACCTGGATCCCGCAGCAAATCCACTGCTTGCACACTGTGCCTCTTTGACAGTGCCCACAGCCCTCTCCGCTGTGGCACTGCCAACCCTGCACCTTCCACACCCAAGGGTCACCTCCCTAGCTAAGGCGTCCCTCTTCAGTTACCCCCTGCCCTTCCCGGGAATTGGGGCCTGCCTGGGGATCTAGGGAGAACCCTTACCTGATGCAGGAGCCACGCGCTCCCTGCACCCTTCCTACTCCTTCCTACTCCTCTGCCTGACTCACGCAGCAAAGCCCGGGAAATGTATCTATATTCCCGGGCTGAGCTTCCTCCAGCCCTATTGGCCACACTCAGGCACCTGATGCCTGTCTCCCTAAGCCTCCTGGGAATTGTAGTTCCCAGGGGGCTGTCTATGCATTGGGGCCACGTGTGCGCTTCCTTTGCGCATGCGCGAACCCCTAATGGCCGCCTCACTCTCTCTACTACCTTCCCTACTCTCGCGCGATCTCTCTGGGGCCTTCCCTGCACTTTGCGCCTACTGCGCATGCGCGAGCTAACGCGCAATGGCGGCGCCCTCTGCTTAAGCCGCCCAGCCGGTGGCAACGCGATCGCGGCCGTAGCGACGGCCCGATCGCGTCCCCGGCAACCGGCCTGCACCGCTCCCTGCAATGGCCCCCACCCTCGCGTTCTCCCAGCGGGTCCACCGCTGCCTCCGGCGGCACCCGCGACCACCCGGTAAGCGCGGAGGGAGGTCAGGGAGCTAAATTTTACCTCGGGGCTACATTTATTAGAACAGGTATGTTTGTTATGAGCATTGTATCAAGCCTTTGGTCTCGGCATAGCACATACTGTAATACAGTAAGTGTGAGAAATGATAAAGAATACTTGTAAGTGTGCTGAGAACTTAGATGCCTGTTGAAATGAATGAAAGACAATTAATATGTGATCTTTAGTACTTTATTTTAAGTCGGTTACTCTTGATAATTAAAAACAAATGAGAAGGTTTTTTTTATCAGTAGCAGAAGAACTGGACTGTCTATAAGAGAAGCCTGTGAGGACTTCTACTTCCTGCTTGCAATTATTCACAAAATACAGTATACTGGGAGTAGCAAGATATTTTGATGCTGGTTGATCTTCTTGAGTTGATTCCAGCAAAAAATTAAGTAAGGAGTTTAAATTCAGGATCTTTATGACGTTCTCAAGTCACAATGGTTTGCAAACCAGTGGCCCTTCTGACATGTCATTTTTGCTAATTTTGCATGGGAGATTGTATTCACCAGAACATGACCTTCCTTGTACGTCACCAGAACATGACCTTCCTTGTACGTCACCAGAACATGACCTTCCTTGTACGTCACCAGAACATGACCTTCCTTGTACGTCACCAGAACATGACCTTCCTTGTACGTCACCAGAACATGACCTTCCTTGTACGTCACCAGAACATGACCTTCCTTGTACGTCACCAGAACATGACCTTCCTTGTACGTCACCAGAACATGACCTTCCTTGTACGTCACCAGAACATGACCTTCCTTGTACGTCACCAGAACATGACCTTCCTTGTACGTCACCAGAACATGACCTTCCTTGTACGTCACCAGAACATGACCTTCCTTGTACGTCACCAGAACATGACCTTCCTTGTACGTCACCAGAACATGACCTTCCTTGTACGTCACCAGAACATGACCTTCCTTGTACGTCACCAGAACATGACCTTCCTTGTACGTCACCAGAACATGACCTTCCTTGTACGTCACCAGAACATGACCTTCCTTGTACGTCACCAGCACATGACCTTCCTTGTACGTCACCAGAACATGACCTTCCTTGTACGTCACCAGAACATGACCTTCCTTGTACGTCATGACCATGTAGTCGCGGTTCCGGCATTGTTATAGGATAAATATATTTATAAATGTCAGCAGGCAAAGCCTTTTTATCCATACTCTATTAAAGGGGTGGCAAACCTGCGACACAAGGGTCATTTGCGGCCCTTTATTGCTTCATGTGCGGCCCCTGAAGGGGAAAGAATATAAAGGAACGAGGGCTTTGACTGCAGACAGTGCAGAGACCATAGAGACATGGAGGAGGAGAGGCCCATGTGTCACCCCCTCTTCCCCCCCCTCCCACTTGTACTCTGTGTCAGCTTATGTACTGTGTCAGTGTATAGTGCCATCCGGTTATGTCCTGTGTCAGTGTATAGTGCCATCCGGTTATGTCCTGTGTCAGTGTATAGTGCCATCCGGTTATGTCCTGTGTCAGTGTATAGTGCCATCCGGTTATGTCCTGTGTCAGTGTATAGTGCCATCCGGTTATGTCCTGTGTCAGTGTATAGTGCCATCCGGTTATGTCCTGTGTCAGTGTATAGTGCCATCCGGTTATGTCCTGTGTCAGTGTGTAGTACCATCCGGTTATGTCCTGTGTCAGTGTATAGTGCCATCCGGTTATGTCCTGTGTCAGTGTATAGTGCCATCCGGTTATGTCCTGTGTCAGTGTATAGTGCCATCCGGTTATGTCCTGTGTCAGTGTATAGTGCCATCCGGTTATGTCCTGTGTCAGTGTATAGTGCCATCCGGTTATGTCCTGTGTCAGTGTATAGTGCCATCCGGTTATGTCCTGTGTCAGTGTATAGTACCATCCGGTTATGTCCTGTGTCAGTGTATAGTGCCATCCGGTTATGTCCTGTGTCAGTGTATAGTGCCATCCGGTTATGTCCTGTGTCAGTGTATAGTGCCATCCGGTTATGTCCTGTGTCAGTGTGTAGTTCCGTCAGGTTATACACCACAATATACATTGACTAGTATAACCTGACGGCACTACACACTGATACAGTGTATGTAGTCAGATGGCACTGTACACTAACACAAAGTAAAACCTGATCGCACTATACACTGATACGGTAAGGTGATGCTCTGTGTCAGTGTATACTGGTATTTATTTGAATGTTTTTATTATTGTGTCCCTTTGACAATGAGACGTCAATTCTGGCTCCAACGCCCAATCAGGTTGGCCACCGCTGATCTATTACTGTACATAAAGTCTTTAAAGCAATTTATGTATATTTATTTATTTTTGACTGAAAATGGTTACTTTTACAGAGAACTAAGACTGAATAGGCACAGAGCATTTCATTTGCTAGTTTTATATACCACTTTCATATTTACTGTGCAAGTCACAGAAGCCAGGTCAAATCTAAAATGTCACCAGAAATCAATTGTCTCACAAATGTTTATTTTGTTTTTTTTCCCCACATTCTAGAAGTACAGTACCTTAAGAAAACACTTGCATGTTCAGTATTTGGACATCTTAGTGCAGGTCAGCGTCAAGCTTCCTTTTCTTTACATACCACACAGTATAAAATAAAGAGCAAAGGAAAGCCTGCATGAACAATGGTTAGCCAGGCTGATGGAATCTCGGGATAAAGGACTTGTAAAATTACCTTTATACTCCCATTTTGTGTTTGTAATCACACGCTAGACATTGTTTTCCCATAACTGCACTTTTATGCTTTGTTCACATTGAGAGAGCTTGGGTGAGATTGGTTGTTTTTTATGTAAGCCCTCTACTTTTACTGTACCTCAGACTGTACGACTGGTGCTGAAGTGGGGCCTGGGTCCATATGTGTATATTAGTTAACACACGTGTGGAGCAAATGTGGGGACACAACACTTTAATGTGTTTATATATTATTAACTAGCTGAGAGACCCAGCGTTGCCCGGGAGAGGGGGGGGGGGACAGTGGACGGGAGGAGGAGGGGAGGAGGAGGGGAGGGGGGAGGGACAGTGGACAGGAGGAGGGGAGGGGGGGAGGGACAGGAGGAGGGGAGGGGGAGGGACAGTGGACAGGAGGAGGGAGGGACAGTGGACAGGAGGAGGGGAGGACAGTGGACGGGAGGGGGGGACAGTGGACAGGAGGGGGGGACAGTGGACAGGAGGGGGGGGGCAGTGGACAGGAGGGGGGGGGACAGTGGACAGGAGGGGGGACAGTGGACAGGAGGGGGGGGGACAGTGGACAGGAGGGGGGGGGACAGTGGACAGGAGGGGGGGACAGTGGACAGGAGGGGGGGACAGTGGACAGGAGGGGGGGGACAGTGGACAGGAGGGGGGGGACAGTGGACAGGAGGGGGGGGGACAGTGGACAGGAGGGGGGGGGGACAGTGGACAGGAGGGGGGGACAGTGGACAGGAGGGGGGGACAGTGGACAGGAGGGGGGGGACAGTGGACAGGAGGGGGGGGACAGTGGACAGGAGGGGGGGTGGGTTGCTTACAATTTCCGTGTCCCTCCTCTCCACTCCCCCTGTATGTTTCTCCGCTCCCCCCTCTCTCTCCGCTCCTGCTCCCCCCCCCCCCCCATGCGTAGCTCCGGTCCCCACCCTAGAGTGTCTGACACACACACAGTGACACACACACACAGTGTAACACACACACACACACAGTGTAACACACACACACACACACACAGTGTCCCACACACACACACAGTGTCACACACACACGGTGTGTCCCCCCACACACAGAGTGTCACACACACACACAGTGACACACACACACACACAGTGACACACACACACACGTCACCTCTCCTTCCGTCCGCCTCCATCTTACTCCGCGAGGGAGGAAGGGGGTCCTTCCGGGCGCTGCCATCTTAGGCACCGCGTGTCCACTGCCTGTCGGAGCACCGGGGGGGAGGTGAGTGGAGCACCGGGGGGGAGGTGAGGGGAGCACCGGGGGGGAGGTGAGCGGAGCACCGGGGGGGAGAGCTGAGCGGAGCTCCGGGGGGGAGAGCTGAGCGGAGCACCAGGGGGGAGCTGACATGGGGAGAGGAGGAGAGCGCGTGGGTGCGCGGCGCGTGCTTGAGAGCCGTGGGTGGTATCCCGGGCGCTCGCTCCGCTCCCCCGCTGACTGTAGCGGCGCCGGGGATGGGGAGGGGGGTGAAAGCGCGGGAAACAGGGAGACACAGGGAATGTTGGTTCTGTGTGGTGTGATCTCCGGAGGAGCTGCGGCCACGTGCGGTGTCCGTTGGTGATGTGAGGATCACACAGCGCTGCTGCCTCGGGGGGGAGGGAGGTGCGGTGTCCGTTGGAGAGGTGAGGATGAGACAGTGCGGTGAGGTGAAGGGGAGGTGTGTTGGCAGTGTAGGGCGTAAGAGGCGGTGTGAGCGTGCGGTGTGTGTGGTGTTGTGTGAGGGTGTGGAATGTTGCAGTGTTGAAAGCAATAAGACTGTGTACCTGATTGTGCAGTTCTGTCGTGGTAGCAGCAGGTCAGGGTTTTCTGGGTTGAGAGCAGTGAGGGTTAGGTGCAAATCTCTCAGAGCAGTGAGGGTTAGGTGCTGGCAAGCGTTCCCAAAGCTCCGTGAGTGAGTGGTGGGAGAGTGTGTCAGTGGTGTAGGTCAGTGAGGGGTGGGACAGTGTGGCAGTGGTGTTGGCCGCAGACCAATGAGAGTTGTGCGGGGGCGGACCGCAGACCAATGAGAGGTGTGCGGGGGCGGGCATGGCCTGAGGTGGAGTGACAGGCCAAAGGTGCAATCCGATTGTCCGTAGGGACACAGGAAGATGCAGACAGGCATACAGTGCTTTCACTAATATATAATAAGATATATTGGTATATCTATAAACGGTTAACGGTAACCTTGTGATCCTTAGGACATAGGATCAACACATACGGGTCACAGTACAATTCTCCGTTCAGTTCCCATAAGCTCTGCGCATGCATATACGTGTGTAAACTTCACTCTCCCTCTTAGTCCCTCGTTCACCAGCCTTTCTACTGGTTTATCATAGTCACATGTCCATTAGAGAGGAACCTGCTAGGGGGCTGTGTGCATGTGTTGCTTGTCATACACAGGAGGTTACCGTTATTATGTTAATTGTGTATTTTAATCTTGATATTTAGACTGGTACCACACCCAGATCTGGCATTTACTGCCATTGGGCAATGGGAATTAACAACAGATCAGAATTAACACCAGATTATTCTCTTCCTTAGACTGAACATTGCTTTTGCCATTTCAGATATGCTCGACTTTTAACAATGAGCAAAAAGATCCAAGAACATTGGTTAATTTAATCTTCAGTGGTTCACGAAAGTCCTTTACTCGGTATGTTCCATATTCGCATGTGTATTATTATAGATAGTCAGCCTGCTAAAGTGACATGTTGAGACTAATGAAAATGAGATTGGGGTGGCAGATGCTTATTGCATATAATAATAATAATAATAATAATAATATTAATGATTAGATTCTTATATAATTGCAAGCAACAGTTAAGACAGTAATACAAAATATTAAAGAATAACATTGTACCTGCCTTACACAAGCAAGATTACAAGGATGTTGGTTGACGTAAGAAATACATGAAAAAGTGGGAACAGCTGAATACTGTAGTCAGTTAAATTAAAAAGGAGAGGAATATGCATTGTAAGTAATGCTGTTCATTAAATCATACTCAACTGGTGTTACACCCATCCAGACCATGTATATCAGGGTATGGATGTGAGTAACCCAATGTTTAGGTATGATTTAACAAATGTCAGTGTAAATCCCTGCGTTGGCTTTAACGGACCATTGTGGGCATGCAGTTTTAGGGGGAACACTTCTTTTGCTTATCTAGTCTGGAGGCAAGCTTAATTTATGTTGTATTACTAATAAAAACTGTGACCTTATTCCTCCAGCATGGATTCCACCTTCATCTTAGGCATACAGTGGGGTCCAATCAGACCCTACCCCCGTCATGACCGTTCTAGTTAATCCAATGCCCTATCTGAATGAAAACAGAGTTTAACACACACACAAAAAAGAACTTGCACTCACCATTAGCATAACGCCTGAGGAAGGGGCATGGACCTTTAAACTTGGCAATTGTTGTGCTAGAGAGCAGTAAATATCTAGGTTAGGCCCTCTTTGATTTTTGTAAATAAAATTCTATAATAAAAGGGAGCTGAGTTCAGCTACACTGATACTGTAAGTCTTTCTTTCAATTTTTATACTTTTCAATATATATCAGTGCCGATCCAAACCATTTGTTGTTCTTGAACAGAACGTAACACAACATTATTGTGCTTTGAATATACCCTGTAATGAAAATGCGAGAAAATACTCGGTATTTTAATGAACTGGTGCACAAACAGTTAACTTGAGCTACAAGTACACTTTAAAAATACATGATTAACCTGGGGTTATCAGTGAGGGCACATTAACATATATGTGTATATTATGATGTCTGGTGACCGTACCCAGACTTACCAGAGGTCTTGGGGAGTATCTTTAAAGGAGACTTCACATTCTTGAAATATCCCCCAACCAGATGCGAAAAAGTGACAAAGGTAATTTTGCATTTTCTTATTCATTCCCTAAATATGAGACATCTGGCATATAGTTATGAAGCACAGGCTGGTTTTTGACTACCAGTCTGCCCTCCTCCTGGCAGTAAGCCCTAGTAAAAGCAGGCTTTGCCAGGAGTAATCATGGGTTTTCCCCACTTCTATGCAGCCTCAGTGAGTCACAGAGAAGGCGGTGCAACCAGGCCTTGTTTCCAATCAGGGGCACGGTGGTGGTTCTTGCTTTGCCTGTACTTAATGAGCTGCACTTCCTTGATTTAGTCCGTTGCCTCTACCTTGAGAGAGGCTGGTCTACCCATAACAATTGTCCAGGGCTCTGCCAATCTGTAGCCCCCCCTTAGGAGAGTGGAGGGAGACTATTCCCCTTACTCCACCAGGGAGTAAGGGAAGAGCTAGGACTGCTTCTGGTGCCCTAGGCCAGGAGTGCAAGGTCCAGGGACATCCTGAGGGTGAAGGCCCTAAACTCTGCTGTTGCTGTACCATTGAAGTGTGCTAATAAAGTGTTCCAGTTGTTTACCATACCTTCTTGCCTGAGAAGAGTAAAGGAGTTCTCCTACAGGGATTTCTCCCCTCATCCCAGGGGGCTGCAAGAGATGGAGGTGCTGTCACCGTGAGTACGAATCAGTTATGCCCCATCCCCTACCATCATGCGGGAGACTCGGATCGATTGTGAGCCAGCGGGTATGCACCACACTCCATGTAGCAACAGTGTAATCTCCCAGAGGGGAGGGTGGGGACAGTTACAGTTCACAATGATTTGAAATATGTGTTTATAACCAGGGAACTGAGCTCATTAAATTGATGCCAAGAATGACCGTTGATAAAAACGTTATTTTATGTAGTGCTTCACAATTACAGAATAGTGCATGGCACGCAGCACATAGGAATTTTACAGACACCGTCCCTGCGCCGATGAGCGTACACAATGTTTTTGGTGCCTGAGGCACAGGGAGATAAAGTGACTTGCCCAAGATTACAAGGAGCCGACACCGGGAATTGAACCAAGTTCCCCTGATTCAAAGTCAGTGTCGTTGTTTACAGAGCCAGTGAGCCTCTCTTTAATTCCTGTTATGTCTCTGATATGTGTTTTACATGTGATAGTAGAAGTTGTGTTGGCATATTACACGTGTATGTTAATTATACAAACCCCAACAGTGAAGATTGTGTTCTTCTAAATATTATAGAAATAATGTTAGGAAGACCTTCATCTGTTCAGGCATGTTTTATGTCAAAGGAAGGTTCTTTTTGTTCTTTAAGTCATACAAATGTCACTTGCTGCATATTGATGAGAGAGGGGTTTAGGATAAACCAGCGGGTGTTTGGGGGTGGGGTGTGTGGCTTATCCTTATTATAGGGAAGGAGTGGTTCAGTGCGTAATGACACTGACTGGCACTGAGTTTGAAGTAGGGGAGCCTGGTTCAATTCCCGGTGTCGGCTCCTTGCGACCTTGGGCAAGTCACTTTATCTCCCTGCGCCTCAGGCACCAAAAACCTAGATTGTAAGCTCCATGGGACAGGGACTTGTGCCTGCAAAATGTCTCTGTAAAGCGCTACACAAAACAAGCAGCGCTATACAAGAACATGCTATTATTATTATTATTATTACAGTATTATTATTATTATAGTTCCACTGCAGGAAGTTTAAGATATAAGCCATGTGATTGAGGACAGAGAACAATTTGTTCACAGCTGCATTGAAAATCAGCCACCCCAGTGTACATCTGCGTTGGTCCAAAGGCGGACAGCCTGATGGGGCTCCCCAAGAGCTGCTCCCCTCTGCACAGGACCAGCGTGATAAGGGTTAACATTTGCTTGTACTTTGTGGAACGTCAACCCACCCACTGGAAGTTTAATGAGCCATGAGGACACAAATAACGTTTTGTTCACAGCTGCATTGAAAATCAACCTACCCCAGTGTACATCTGCGTTGCCCCAAAGGCGGAGAGCCTTTGGTGCAGCCCAAGGGCAACCAAAGGGTGTGCGCCGTTTGCTGCAATTCGCTGATGTTTGGTAATGTTAAAGCTGCTCTATATAAATCGGAGAATCACAAGCCCTTTATCCCCTGTACCCAATTTTCCAACTCTGTCCATGAAAGGTCTGTGAATTTACTGCATAACCTCCTGTTCTTTTAATGTAACCATGTGTTTTTATAACTCTGTGCCCAGGACATACTTGAAAACGAGAGGTAACTCTCAATGTATTACTTCCTGGTAAAACATTTTTCTAAATAAATAAAAAATATGAAAGCAGAAATTAAACATAGAGGGTTTGTTCGTCTATTGCACTTGTGGATTTTCATATATTTCAAGCCCTCTATGTAATCTGATGATATGCGCTAACATAATCAGATTACTGTCTGCATTTATTGTACTGTGTTATTGTAATAATCTTTCTGTAGCACTGTACTATTTTTGTATTAAAGCTAATGTTTAATAAGTAATGCTTTGGGCTCTGATTGAACTTTGCACGTTTTGAAGAGCGTGATTACATTTTCAGACAATAGACTTTTGTGTGCTAAATGCATATTTGTCTTGGTAAACAGGGACCAATGACCCTAATGATAATATTTTTGCTGTGTCCTTGGTTCTGACAGGGAGTAAAGATATACATTGTGACGGATTGAGTGGGGATATCATTCATTTGAGGCACCTTGAAGAGGTGAAAATTGGATCAGCTAGATGGCTGTGTGTATTAACCCTGGTCATATACAGTATATAAATCACGTGCTCACAGTAGTGCCATTCGTGACAATGCCCATTAGCACCTAAAGTGTTAACTTATGTTAGCACTTCGTTAAGTCAATAACGGACCCTTGTGGATCTGGGCGTATATGACTAAAACTATAGGGCACTTTTTTATCACATTGTTAGAATGTATTTTTTCAACGTATTAATAATGTGAAACAAGCGTTAGGGATGAATTTATTTCCTCCATTATTCTTTTAGTCTTCCCCAATGTAATTCGCTGCGAATTAATCTGCGATAAAACCATTTATACTATTTTTTTTTAAATCAACTCTTAAAGCTTGGAACTAAAGCTATGGAAATGTCAATATTATTTTTGCTCCCTTAATTGCATAAATGGTAGTACTGTATATGTTTAGGGATATGTACTGGGATATGTGGCTACTTTTAATGGTGCTATAATCGTAACACTCGTATTCAAGTAACACTCATATTCCCACCTCCCCCCCCCCCCCTCCCGGCATGTTGGACAGGGTGCACACTAAAAATTATAACAGTCCAAATTGTGTCGGTCCCTTAAATCAAGATTTGCGTCTGCAAAAAGTTGTATGTGGATGCTCATAGGTTACCTTGCTCTTCTCAGGGCGGAAGGTCCGTTCTGGCTCTTGGTGAGGAGTGGATGAATAAAGCAGAGCGAGCCAGGAACTTTTTACCTTTTTATTAACATATAACTTGAAGAACAACAGGACCGGTTGTCAGGACTCTGAGACTCTGGACTCCAGTTTCCTCTTACTATGAGATTGGTAATGGCTCACTATATTAGAGCCTCTTGCCCTGCCCAGGACAGATCAGGGAATTACCCTCTGAAACTCCTAGCAGACTCCTCATGGACTTCCTCTTGAAACCCTGAGATGGGGAACTACAGTACTCTAGTTTAAAGTAGGTATACTGGATCACTGGTCCATAAGGGCCTCCCTAACACTGGGAAACTTGCCCTGTCACTGGAAAGAACAAAAGTGTTCTCCTTACAGGCTATGAGAGCCTGAAGACCCACTGGAGTTATTATAGGAATCTTCCAGATGATAGTTGGAGTCTGAAACAAAATGGCTGATCCCAGCCTTTTATACCCTGGGTGTGTACTATAACCCCACCCCAATTACTGGGCAGATTAATAACAGATTTATACGTAGTTGCAAAAGGATTACACCAGATCAGGCGGCTGCTCCATCCCCAAAAGTCATTACACTCAGGAGAAAGAGGTGTGGAAATCACAAGCAGTGGCAACCCTGGTTATGAAATCTGCAGAACTCCAAAATATGAAGGATGCGCTGATGCAAACAGAGCAAGCACAAGGAAGAGGTGCAGGCCCTCTGCAAAATCAAATTTCAGAGCTGCAGACGCAGATTGCAGAGCTCAAGATACAGCTCACCAAAAAGGAAGAGCAGGAGAAGGTGTCTGTCTGTCAGGTGGCCAACTTGACACGGCACTATGAGGCCAAAATGGTCGATGCCTGCAACTTGTGACCACATGGCCAATGAGAGGGCCTGGCTGGAGCTGGACAAGGTCCAGGACGAGCACCGGTAGCTGCAGGTCAGAAATAAAGAAAAGGAAACATATTTAAGCCTGGCTCTGAGTCAGCTGGGAGATGTGGAATCAAAACTCAAATCCAAAGAAGCTGAACTGGCAACAGCATTGAGTGGAAAAAGAAGGGCAGAAGGACCGCTTCAAGAGCTGAAAATTGAAATAGTTGGTCTTGAATGCTCTTTAAGTGATACCACAAATCTAGCTCGCTAGATGGAGGGTGCTGCCGAAGCTATCTTACTGTCTTTGTCTCCATCCCTTTCCGTTCATACTGTACTCCAGTAACCAGGAGTGACCGTCCGGGGTCCTCCGTTCTTACACCAGATAGCCTGTAGACACGAAGACTACCCAAAACAAACTGTGGCACTGTGAGCGGTTTCAGCTTTTATACTTTCCCAGCCTCCATCTGACACATGGAAGACCGGGGGTGACCAATCTGGAGGGTGGAGGACAGTTCTCCAGCTTTGGCGTAAGTACTATCCAAGCAGACAGGCACATCCCACCCCAACTCCCTTAACACTTCATCTGGTCTACACAAAGGCCAGTCTTCTGACTCATTTTGTGCCAACCACTCAGCCATTTGTTGCTGGCCTAGGCGCACAATGAGTGACATGGACACTTGCATTTACTTAGTAACGATACATGACATCACTTAACATGCTATTACCAGAGATGGTTCAGTTAACCCTTGCTTTGGGTAGAAATCTTGACAGAAGGACAGACTGGACTCTTATTGTAGCTTGCCTTGCCTCTAACATCACACATACCATTAACATAAAGACCTATAAACAATAAACTAAGCAACAGTCATTCCAAATAACTTTGTCACTGTCAATTTAATAATTGCCATCTGAAAGGCTGAGTCTCTTTCATTAGGGTGTCAGCCTATTATTCTTCTATATTCTTGGTAAGGTACTATTTTTTATATTGAATGTTTCAGACTTTGCATTAGCCTTTCTTTATGGTACTGTAATTACCATTGAAACATTGTAATATGAATACAGTCACCACCACTAAACTGATCACAATAATATACATACAATGTGTTACTTACAGTATATTGAATACATAATTTTCTTTGCACATCTTTTAGGGTCTTGTGATTTTTTTCATATGTGTTATTGCTCTATTTTTAGATACCTGTACTGTATATTGTTGAGGGGATTGAGAAATACAATATGAGCATTTGTCAACTCTAAATTACATTGTGTCGTAGTTCTTTTTTTTTATCCCACTTTACCGGGTGGGTGTTATGTGATGTTGCATTCTTATTTATAATTCATATTCTACTGTCAGTTTAAAACCACTTTTACATTTTTCCACCTTATGTCACCCCATTTTCTTTCTACTCAGAGTGTCTACTGCAATTACAGTTACAATTCAATCCTCCTAAAGTTACATTGTGTGCTTGAAACAATCTTGCAGCAAAGTGAGAGAATATATCCGTAAGGCTTTGATATTTGAAGTGGACCTCTACTTGAAAATGTTTGCCGGCTCCAGATGAACCCGGGGGAAGATATTGTGGATCATATTTACTAAGCAGTGCTATTCCATAAGATACCTTTTGGTGTCACAAGAAACTTTACAGCCCAGACAAGGGAATTATTCTATTGTACTTCCAGTGACTGCTACACCATAGAAAGCAGAACAGACAGACATAATAAAGTCCTGCCTGGTAGCTTATAATTTGTTTATCTAAGGAACTGGCATATACAGGCAGGGCCACTGACAGATTTCCTGGGTCCAAGGCCCCTTCCCCCCATCCTGACGGTTTTGCGAGCCCCCAAATATCACCCCCTTCTCAATCAACCCTGCTCCCTCAATCTCCTTACACTCATCCCCCCACCCCCAGCCACACATATAATTCTTCCCACAATAATTACTCCCAAATACATACAAACTACCCAACCGGCCAAATACATACAACCCCCTCACCCCACAAATACATACAATCCCTCCAACCCCCAAATACATACAAAAAAACACCCGCAAATACATACTAAACTCACCCCCCAAATACATTAAAAAAAAGCAGCCCCCAAATGCATACAAAAAACACCCCCCAAATACACACAACGCCCCCCTCCCCCCAAATACATACAACGTCCCCATGAACAAATTTATAAAAATAATGCATACAACCCCCCAGCCCCCTTCACACCCCAAATACAAAAAAACTACCCGACAAGCCTCACTTTCATGCCGGGTCATGCCGGAAGGTGGGCTCAGCTTCCAGCACGTGTCAACGTCACAGAGGCCCGGCGCGCACCAGGGTCAGAGAGAGGCAGACCCGCAGCTGGGGAGAGGCCCGGCAGCTGGACAAAGAAAGTTGGGCCGACCTCTGACCAGGTCCAACTACCAGCCCCGGTCGGCAGCGCCCTCCGCAGTCACCGGGCAAGTAACACTTGTCCCAGCTCCCCCCCCCTGTTGGTGACTCTGTATACAGCACCAAACCTGTGTTTTTTAAGCGGTGCTAGAACATAAGATATCCACTGGTGACAAAGAGCGCAGCTACTGTTAATTGACCATGTGGGGTCTTCCGGATCCAGAAGGTGTCTTAAGGGGCAACACTCATAATACAGTACAATATAATAATAATAAATATTAAGAAAACAGAACGACTGTTACAACAGTCCTAACAATTCCAAATATTGCTGGCTAAGTCCAAAATCCACAATTTTTAACAATGATATGTAAATTAAGTAGGTTTTGGTTTCTGGCTCCAGGTCAGAATATTGTTTTTGTGGTATACAAGTAAATATTAATTATATAATTATATAATTTCTTAGCAGCTCATAAATGAAAAAAAGTAATTATGTACATGTCAAAAATGTTCTTCAGTTACCACTATATCATGAATAATGCCCTCTGTCTTTATGACAGGAGTTTATATTTAGTTCCTTGAAAATGCTAAAAACAGTGGGAAATACAGTTACAGAAATGTATTCTTTTGATAAATTGTGCCCAATTTCTATTAGTTTGGGTTTTGCAGTTTGCAATTTCATTAGATTATAGTAACATCATTTTATTTTTCTGCATTATAGGCATTATCTGTATTTTATTAAATCATAAATGACTCTTATACATGTTTATATACCAAGTTTAATCCATGCATCTGTTATCTGGAACATTTTCTAGTAGATTATTTGGAACACTGACTAATATAATATCTAACCTACTTAGTACCTGGCTCAATGTCTGACCTATTTTTCATGCATTTAGAATCCACTGAAACATGCCAGTATGTGGAATTAATTCTGTTTAATATTGAACAGGAAGTCTCTTACCAACTAGAAAATCTATTTTGAATGGTCAACATAAATGTGATTAGATCGTTTCTCATTAAGGTTTATTTTGTATCACTGGGTAAGTATTGACTTTATGTAAACTGTAATGACTAAAGGCTACGGGCCCCAGTCACTGCGTGTACGCACACGTCACAGCGCCTGGTGGCGTGTGCACCAGTAAAAGCTGCGGTCTAGGGGTAGCGATGGGGGGCACGGAAATGATGGGGAGGCGTGGCCATGAAAAAGTTCATAGTGATAGATATCTGCACTACCGTTGGTTGCCAGACAACCATGTGACCGCGTCGCAGCACGGAAATACATTTTTGTCTTCCCTGCCAGCGGTCGCTGCGCACACGTGCCGACTGGGGCCTGTCCCATAGAGGGCTGTACTGTGTGTGCGGTGTGCACGCAGCCACCGGGGATGAAGCCTAAAGGGTGAAGTCAATTAAAATGCCTTACACAGTGATTTCCAAATTTGACCTACAGCGAAAGTCCCATATTCCTAGTTGTATTACTCCTCCCGAAGACATTGTCTTCATTTGTCATCTTTTCTTTCAAATTAAGTAACCAAATTATTTTGAATCAGATTTCTTTAAAAATTCCCAGCGTCCCCTGACAGCTACATAATGTGTTTGCATGATTTTGTAGACAGACAAGCGAAATATATGACTTGCTTGGCTACCAATTTGTGAGCCTACATTGTTCAGAAAGATATGCTAAACATTGAATGTTTGTCTGAAACCATTTTTTTTGATTGCATTATAGGGAGGTGGAGATTGAGAGACGTGACAGAAAATGTAATTGTTTTTCAGATAGTTCTATTAATGCTACTCTTAAAGATAACGCTATTTTATTTACCAGCTTTTCCAAGACATTTTGATGTCTCTACCACTGGAAGAATGAATACATCATGTCTGTATTTGAAGAGTGTGTTTTGTAATTACAGTTGTTTGGGGGACATCTGGTAAATATATGTAAGGGGGTCACCCCCGGTTCCCCTGATCTTCCTTTGCCCCCTGCCTTACCCCTGTGGCAGTGGGGGAAGGGGATGGCGACTTCTCCCGGCGGGCACCGCCCTCTTGGTTGTGGCGCGAGCTTCGCCCATGCGCAGTAAAGATCGCGCACGCGGTCCCCATAGAAAAGAGCTGTACCAAGAACTACAATTCCCAGCAGCCTCTGGGGACTGCACTTTCACCCTTGTCACAGGCAGCATTGAAGCCAATAGAGCTGGCAGATTCTCATGCTGCAGAGTTGCAACAATGTTGTGTGCAGACAGGGTTTTGTCAGTTGGAGCTGGGGAGCTGAAGGGGAAGGAAGAGTGCAGGGAGCAAGTGCAGCTCCTGCATCGAGTAAGGTCCCCCACATCCCAAGTAAGGCCCCAACTCCCCACCAGGTTAGTGGGTAAGTGCTGAGGGACGGCCCAAGATAGGGACGCTGCCCTTAGTGCGTGTGAGTGCTGTCTTGTCAGGGTCACGGCTGGCAGTGCTGTGAGGCCTGATAAGAAGACATAGTGTTAGCGTGCAGCAAGTTTGCTGTAAGCACTCTGAAGGTTGCAGTGCGTGGCTGCGAGTGTTAGTTCTTAGTTAAGTCAGGACTGGGAAGAGTTAGGGGAGTGGGGCAGGCTATTAACCCCTGTAGGCCCATAGGAGTTTCCCCCTAAGCCATCAAGGTTGCTGTGCTGTAGGGACGGCCTATAGTACAGTATTGTCCCTGTAGTTATAAGAGTCAGTTAGGGACTCAGCGGGCGCTGCCCTCCGTGCATTGAGGTGGGCGCAGTTCATCGTTGCGGCTGCAGCAGTCCTCCGGCTGGGATCGTCCTGGAGGTGGTTCCGGTGTTCTTTGGTCGCCTGATCCCTTGTGAAGCCAGTTGCTGATCCGAGCACAGGAGTGCTCGGGCAGGTACTTTATGTCAACAAGTGCACCAACGGGCCCTTAGTTTAATAGTGACTGCGCAGTCACCCATATCCTATCTCTCTACAAGAGTGCGGGACATTGGGTGTGGGTCCTATGGACACGGGGTGGGATCATCCTGTGTTGGGGAAGCGTCCTGTGAGACGCAGTAGTTAGTGTCTCCTCCTGAGAGGGACACCCGTCATTCTGTGCATGTTTATGAAGTGTTATGTTTCTTAAGTAAACAGTATTGGTTATCATACTTAAGGTGTGTGAGTATTGTATGTGTCCTGCGAGGAACAATTCCTGCTCTGCTAGGAGCCATCGCAGGTGGAGGCGCTGCACCGAGTACCGTGTTACTCTTAATATAATTGCCCCAGGTTCCCCGTGGCGGAAGCTCAGCCCTCCTGCGAGCCAACAGGTAACGCACCACACCGGGTAACACCTTATGTTCTCCGCAACCACATTAGATCTGCGATTGGGGGGGGGGGGATACCCGTTACATATAGTTATATTTAAAAAATGTTTTAGAATTTTAAGGTTTCCCTACTAGCCAGGGGCTTTAGGTGGTTTATAAACTATTTATCTAATCTCATTAATGATTCAACTGTGGAAAATATTCTCCCACAGGCATTTTGTTTTTGCCTATTTTTTTCCCTTGAGAAGTAAACATGATACGGTCATTAGCCAAACTGTTAATGTTGGAGTATTGATAACAGTATAGTTTATCAAAAACCTGTGTTTTGGGAGGCTCTTGCCCCCTTATCAGGAATGTTTTATATAGGTCATATCAATTTCTATAAAACAAAAAAAAATCCACATGACAGTCCCATTGCCCAGAAGTAACATTGTGATCAGTTACCATGGAAACATATAAACATAAATAAAGCAGCGTAGTGGGCTATGTATTCTGTTATCACTTGGCCAGATTGTTCAGCATTTCTATTGTTGGTCATTTGTAGTTACAGTAAATGAAAAGGAGTTGAATTGGGATTAATTCTTAGTGCACTAGAGTATGTCGGTACTATGTCTTAAAGGTTGCATATAAGGTTTATGCTCCACAAATATACATTTTTCAAAAATAAAAATAGGTATAGATGTTTTTATTTGTAATCTGCAGACACAAAGGAATATATTATACCGTTGCTTTTGAACAGCTAAACTGGACTCTTTGTTAATCTAGGTTATTCTCTCCAATACTTCAGTCCAGGGACGCAACCAGATGTAGGCCCCTTTTCCCCGTGTCTAAAGGAACTACGTGTGCTTGATACCTGTCTGGCATACAGGAGGCCTGATCCTCCACCACTGTGAGCCTGGGGTGGTCGCGTTCATCTGGTGACAGTGCCTCCACCTGGGATGGATTCTTGTGCTGCAGGATAACCCCTCGCAGGAACCAATATAGTATGTAGAAATACGCACACACAGTTATATAACCATTGGTTTACTGACACAATAATATAATAACCCCCCCACAACACAATGTCCCCACAATACAATAACCCAACACCACATTAGTCAGACCCCCAAAGTAATGAGGATGCCCAGGGCACCTGTAACCCGATGTCCACAAGAGCAGGCCCACCCAAATGTGAGGAGTAGCGCTACACCCTTATGTGTGTGTGTGGCTGTTGGTGCCCGTTGGGTACCTTTCCTGGTCTCCGGTCCAGACTAGGACAACATGAGAATGGTGATCCGTCGGACCACACTGTGATCCCACGACGCCTCTACTGGATCCTCTGCATCTGCCAGGCATCTCCCGTTGGAGTGTGTCCCTGTAAATGTCTCTGAGTATGTGTCTGTGGTCTGGTCCCAGACCGCAGGCCGCGCACACCGCGTGGCATCTGTCACTGGTGCACTAACACTAACTGTGTAGACCTAAGGGGAAGCATCCCTATCTGTGGGCCTTCCCTGTAGTACCACAAGCTAAAAGGGGCTCGGGGCATAGCTGGGGCCTGTGGGAAACTCTAGGACTAGTTCAGGGAAGCACTGCTCCCTGGACATTACCTGCTCTGTTACCATCCTGCTCCCGACTGGCATGGTCCCTAGAGCACTATGCACGATAATCCAAAATGGCAGCTCCCTGCAAAAACCCGTAAGGCTCATGGGTAGTTCCCTTGCAAAGCCATGGGCAAGATGTCCACTGTATTTTCCCTCTGCGCATGCGCAAGTGTCCTATCGCGCATCGGCGATAATCCAAAATGTTGGCGCCTTGTGCCGGCGTCCCACTGCGGAGCTCCGGTGCTGTGGACGAGCTGCAGCCTCCCCCGCACCCGCTACAGAGGTGAGCGGAGACCTGGCTACACAGAAATTATTTTGGGGGGCACAGAGTTTTTACCTGCCTTCCTGTGATGTCGCAGCATCATGACATCACTGCGTCACGTGATATCACATGACGTCGCAAAGTAATGGAGGAGGGCTGTTTTCTTACAGAGGCCGTAATCTCTCCCCCGGCAATTAGTTTCATTGCTGTGGGGAAGAGCGCAAGGCCTCTGTAACCGCAAGCAAATATATTAAATTTTTGGGGTGTTCACCGCCCCTGGTTGCGCTACTGCTTTTGTCAATCTCTCCATTGATTTTTATTTTAGTAGGTAAATTTGAATCATCTACATGCCAATATTTCACTTCCAGAAAATGCATAAATGCACTGTATAGGTTACCATAAACCCTTAGTAGATGTAAATTGGGGATCATGTGAGGCTTACCCATAGCAATCCCATCTCCAGGGACCCTCTTGTTGCCGGTATATTTCACTTTTAAATTGGATTCTGGCAAAAAACTACAAAGATGGCCACCTAGTTACCTAATCATGTTGTGGCTTTCTATTTGAACCGGAGCGAAGGCTGTCCTTGATGGCCATATCATTCGTAAGTATTTCTTCCTGGATATTTAAAGGTATAAGGGTTCATTTACAGTACTGAAAACCGGGGAGTTCCTGGGAACTCTGTTGGACCCCCCGTAGCCACCATGTGAACCCTCCCCCGAGTGCTGCTGTAAAGCAATATTTTTTTCTAGCAGTTTGAATGTTGCCTGATCAGTGACTTGTTTCTGAATGAGCTGATTCTGTGTATGAGTCCTTACCTGACTGGCACACCTCATCAAACTAACTTTATTTCTTCCTAAGTATTTGTTTTTAAATATTTTACTGGTCTGCTGTGCATTTTTTTTTTTTTTACCTACTGTATAACAATGAAAAAATATTCATGCAGTATGTTCTCAATTCATACTATACTGGGCTTGTTTGTTCTTGTTTGGTATGTCATTCTGTTTCTGTAACATACAAAACTCTGTACCCCCATCGTACCGTGCTGCGGAATATGGTGGCGCTTTACAAATAAACAATAATATACAAATAGACAATAAGTAATACTACCAGTTGCTTAAGTAGTTATGTGCAATTTCTCACACTGAAACTCAGTTGTAACTTAAGGTAATGAAAATGTATATAGAACAGATTTGATAAATGCTTGCACAATTTTGAAATAGTATTATTTGTCTGCAACGCTGCTTCCCCCACCCTCTGGGAGATTTGGCCATTACACGGTGTATGGTGCATACCTGCTGTCTCACGGTTGATCTGAGTCTCCGCCAATGTTGTTGGGGAGAACAGGACACGTTTCTGGAGTACATTACCATTGTTTATTCCTGGGTACACAGCGCCTCCATCTACTGTAGGCTCCAGAAATATGGAGGCAATCTCCCACAAAAGAACATATTCCTCTCCCCACCCAGTAAGATCACACACTAGGCAGGAGGTATAGATATAACTGGAAAAGGTTTATTGGTCCTCTGCTGACACAGTATCACAGGCTACTGCCCCAATACAGTTCACTGCAGGTCTCCAACTTCCAGATGGTCCTGGACCTTCACTCCGGGCCAAGGGCACCCGAAGCAGTACTTGCTCTTCACTGCCCCTCTAGCAGGGACAGGGGAAAGGTAATCACTCACTCTCCCCCAAAGGGAAGAGAAACAGGGAAGGCCAGTTCTCAGGCAATCCTGTGTGACACCTGTCTTTCTCAACGGTAGAGACACACTGCTAAATTTGTGTGGTGCAACTCCTTAAATACAGTGGGAGGAAGGTACAAGGTCTGAACCCATGATTGGGCAGACCACAGGCCTTGACCCACCTCCTCCCCTGTCACTCAAGTTAGCTGCCTCTGTGGGAAAAACCCATAATTGGTTCTGACACTGCCTGCTCTTACCAGGGCTGCATGTCAGGGAGGGCAAACTGGTAGCCAAACCAGGCATGGCTACATGTCTTTCAATGCGTCATGGTCCTTCTAATTTTTTTCTGATCTGGCCTCTTTGGAAAACTAGTCGAGGATCCCTGCTATACTAGGTATCAATATTCATCATTACATTCTACCCAGTTTAAACTTGTTGCCTTCTAGTTGAGTACCTTGTTATCCACTTTATACAACATTACCAGCTAATCCTTCAGGGGTTGTCCCAGTTAAGGGCCACATATAAAAACGTTCTGTACCTTTATTTTGATTTTCATTACATCATTTTGTATTATTATTATTATTATTATTATTATTATTATTATTATTGTATAGCATGTCTTTAGAACGTTTTAGAACAATTGTATGAGTTAAATATACTCTATCTGTGTAAACACTATAATATTGTGTAGTAACATAATATTGATGGTTAATTTATTACCACTTTTAAACATGAATTGCAGAGCACAGATCACGTTAAATGCATCCATATGTGTTATGGGTACTTCTTCTTTGGGTCAAATATCTGCCTTAAATCAGCAATACGGGTTAACCAAATATATATATATATATATATATATATATATATATATATAAACCAAGAGAAAAAAAAACATTTGAATACGTCATCTTTTTCAGCTATTTTGTTCTCACAAAAAGATATTTCCACTTTACATTTGTCATAAAAAATGGTAAACTCTAATAAACTGTAAGGCAGAGCTCAATACCATTTATTTAAGCATGAGTGTCTAAATAGGGGTTTAAACTCTGTCACTATAATAAAAACAATGGGGGTAGGACAGTGGCGGGATTCCCATTAGGCCTGATAGGCCTGGTCCAAGGGTGGCAAAATTTTGGGACGGCAAAAATATCTGCCCCCATATACAGATGCCGTGCTCTGAGGCCTATTGGGCCGAATGAGAAGGCATTTACATGTTGCGGCAGCCTCTTTGCTGCCGCCCTCTTTCTCCTTCCAAATCGCAGCTCATGACGTCGCGTTACCATGGCAACGTGACACCATGCAACGTCACGTTGGTGATGTCCGTGGTGTCATTTGAGGCTGCGATTTGGAAGGAGAAGGAGGGTGACAGCAAGAGGTGTATGCCACAGGCATGAAATGGCTAATTTAAAGATCTGTCCCTCTCCATTTAAAGAGCCAATCCAACCAGGCGATTTTTTTGTTTGTTTGTTTAACATAGGATTGAAGAATGGGGTCTCCGGAGCTGAACCCCATGAATTTCAGCTCTGGGGAATTTCTGCTTCCAGAGATGCACCATGACAGCATCGGGTGCAGCTTCCTATATGCTCATGTGAAGCGGGGGCTTTAAACTTTGCCAAGATGTATTTATTTATAAAATGTTTTACCAGGAAATAATACATTGAGAGTTACCTCTCGTTTTCAAGTATGTCCTGGGCATAGAGTTAAGATGACAAATAGTACATGGTTACAAGTACATAGTTACATAAGTGAACAGTGTATACATTTTATACAAGACATTGTATGCACAGTAAGGCCTCGGACATGGTAAAAAATACCGCACTGAGCCGTGCTGACGCTCATGCTCTCCTGCTCAAGCAGGAGCCTTCTTGTGTCATGGCATGAGCGTCAGCGAGCGCGCTTGTGAGGGGGCCGGGAGGCTGGGCTAGCGCACACATCCCGGCACCGACGTCACAGAGTGCTATTGGCTTTTGCCGGTCACGTGACCGGCCCTCCGCTTCCCTCAGCGTGAAAAATTTAATGATCTGTCGGCTGCAATTCCACAAGCCTGCGGAAGCATGCGGAAGCGCCATCTAAAACCGCCCTCAGTAGGGATGATGGGGGTAAGTGTTCCGCCTCAGCGCGGGTCAGCGCTGTCTTTTTGACCATGGACTTAGCCTTGGAGATAATATATATTATCGGCGTATGTAACAGTTACAGACCAGATTAAAATGTGAGACAGCTTTAGTTTTGAAAGAACTTAGACTGGTGGTGGCTGTGAGAGTCTCCGGTAGATTGTTCCAGTTTTGGGGTGCACGGTAAGAGGAGGAGGAGCAGCCGGATACTTTGCTGAACCTTGGGACCATGAACAGTCTTTTGGTGTCAGATCTCAGATGGTAAGGGCTGCATGTGGTAGAGGTGAGGAGCTTGTTCAGATAGACGGGTGCTCCCCCATCCCTTTCTGTTTCTAGGATAGATCCC
The DNA here is from genome assembly GCF_040206685.1 of Ascaphus truei. Lineage (NCBI taxonomy): Eukaryota > Metazoa > Chordata > Amphibia > Anura > Ascaphidae > Ascaphus > Ascaphus truei. The sequence continues at coordinate 458,165,857 of NC_134483.1, read as the reverse complement.
TAAGGGGGTTTGAGCAGCAGGATTGCCACATCCAGTCTGTGGCTTCTCTTTGGGGAATTACTAGCTCATCGTGAGTTTCCAGCTGCTACGGTAATATTCATCCCATTTGATTTATTCCACATCTCCTCTCCCCACCTACTCCCCACAGAGTTTAGCGTCTGAGTTTTTCCTTGTTCCTCTAGACGGGTAGCTTGCCCAGAAAGAATTTGAAGGCAGGACAAGAAAGATGAACTTTTGCTCCTTGACTCAAGTGATGACCAATGTAGTTCCTTGAGCATTTTGCAGTGATGTGTGTTGTACTGTAGTTGCATTGGAGAACAACATTGCATATTGAATTGTAGAGGGTGTCAAGTTTGCTAAGGTGGGTTTGGGGTGCTGAGCCATATACTATGTCCTCATAGTCGATAATTGGCATTAGCATCTGCTGTACGATATGCTTTCTGATCAGCAAACTTAGGAAGGATTTGTTCCTGTAAAGTACACCTAGTTTGGCATAGGTTTTGGATGTCAGGGTATCAATGTGCATCCGAATGTTAAGTGGGAGTCAAACCATATGCCCAAGTATTTAAAACTAGTAACAGGAGTTAGGGTGGTGTTAGCATTGGATGTGATCTGGAGCTCAGTCAATGGAAGCTTTAAACATTTAGCCTTGGTCCCAAATACCATTGTTACAGTCTTGTCAGTGGACTGTCAGCCTTGACAAAGCCATCTGCGAAACGTACGTCGGCAAATGGACGTTCTGATGTCACACGGAAGTGAATGCAGTGACTGCCTGCTCAGAATCCGCAATCGTACTCTAACATTTGTGCGCATTTAAGCTTTTTTTCACGTTCTATATGGCTGATATTTTAGCAGAACATTCACTGATATACTTTTTCATATACAATTATTTTTTAAGTGTTTTGATGCGCCTGTATAAGGGATTTCTTTTTTCAAGTGCGAGGACTACTTCAGTATATGTTCAGCATTGAGGATATTATTATTATCCTCTAAGCACAAGACGTGATCAATAGAGACATTGGGTCATCTGATTACAGTATGTCCCTTTTGTCCAGACACGTAGTTTAACGTTACTCTATAGATCATATTCTGTTATCAGCAAGTATACACTGCTACTTCAGTAGTACTGCACCGACACACTTTATTCGAGCAAATACCCAGTATGTACCTGGCAGATACCTGGAATGCGCCGCTCCTCACCTCTGACAAGCCCCGTTGCGTTTGCCTTCCCAGCCTGGGTTCATGCCTGGCTGACGGGCGTCTGATCTGTTAAATGATAATGATTAGGATTTAATAGGCTGCAATGCTTCGCGTGTCTACCAGATGGCATAAATTCATGAATTGTAATGCAGTATATATATATATACTGTGCAGTATTGCAGCCAGCGGGAATAAAATGCTTCAATCCCTGCCTGGAAAATACCTCAATGCACTCGGGCAGAAAACAGTCACAAACCTCAATACACCCGGGTATACCCGAATTCGTGGGACTAGCCGAGCTCGAATAAAGTGTGTCGCCAGTGTACTTGCATGGGTCTAAGGGGTTGAATATTGTATGGAGCTGTGAGCCATTGGGGACTAGCTTTCTAGTGGAACGTGTATGTTACTATTAGGGCTCATATACGTTTACACTCACTGCCAGTAGCGTGTTCACTATGGGACATAGGGCGAACCGACAGTAGGCTCACCCCCTGTCCAGACACGCGATATACCGGGTACACATACTGCGTATCCTGGGCTATACAGCTACCACTGAAGGCAGCAGCGGAGTGTACATGTCGAAATAGGGCGGTGTTCAGCTCACTGCTGTTAGTGTGCTCATTATGGGACATAGGGCAAGCCGAAAATAGGCTCACCCCGGGTCCATATATGTAATATATCTGGTATATATACCGAGTATCCTGGGCTATACAGCTACTATCGAAAGCAGCAGCAGAGCTTACCTGTCATACTGGGCGGAGTCTAGTTCTGGTTCTTCCAACAGTGGCTCAGGGGCGCATCTGAGTTCACTTTGCGTATAGTTTGTAGTCTAGACACGCTCTGTATCCAGATTACACACTTTTCATATCGGCTATTTTCCCAACGCCGATTACAGTTACAGCGGAACATGTTCATTACGTTTGGGTAGTACACAGTCCCCCTCCCCCTCCCCTTTCCCCAGCTGCACAATACACTATTATACTTACGATCAGTGCAGGGGTTAGTACACACATCGCATAGCACCACAATTCGTGGACCATTGCTATTGCCATCATTGCTATTGCTGATGTGGTTTGTTTACTAGTGCCCGCTATTGATGTTTTAGTCTCTCCCCTTATTTTCAATTCGCATAGCTTGAGGCACTGTGTTCATCAGGCTCATGGTTTTAACCCAATTTATTTTAAATATTGGAGACGAGACTCTTTAATAAAGGTTTTGATTTTAATGTTATAACCATACCATTGTTCTCTCATCCATTCCTACTGAGGTCCTCAAGCCCACACTTCATCATTAGTTCTCCTCATTTATCCACGAGTGCTCTCACCACATAGGGGATTCTTGTTCTGTGTTTACCATTTATTTTTTGCCCCTGATTGTAGCACCTAGTCATACCGCTGTTGCGAGGGTTTACCTTGTCCTCCCTCAAACACCCCTTCCCCCCCCCCTCTCTCTAGTATACTACAATGTAATACACGGGCAGAAGAGAATTAGGACTTTGTGACTGAAACAAGTTATGGTGTGAAAAATAAAACATGATAAAAACTCTCTACCGTGCAGCGTACATTAATGATTAAGAGCACATTCAAATGTCTCAGACGGGTCCCCAAATCTGCCTTGCCTCATACTAACACAACATACACTGCAGCCAGGGAATGGATTCTGGGTAATGATATATAGGGAGCATGCATAATGACAAGAAGTGACAGGGTTACTGTAAGAGGGAGGTGCAGACGTACACACAAGGAGACAGTTTTGGGGAAATTAAAGAATAGCTTTATTGAGCCATTCCCTTTAAACAAGGCAGCACATACAACATAAAGGGCTAACTCACTTCCCAGTACTTCTCTACAAGACTGGGAGGAAAAGCCCCTTACCAGCCTATCACCCCAAAGTCTCAAGCGGTACCTTAAGCAGGTGGCCCTTCAGGTCGGTGGTGTCCGGGTGTCTTGATCTCAGCACAGCCTTTGTGCTCAAGACATTGTCTCTCTCCTGTGTCAGCACCCTTGTGTGCTAAGGAAATCTCTCTATGCAGTTTTTTCCACAGGAGGCTTTTTTACAGCTCTGTTTAGCCAGGCGGAGACTGGTTAATTGAGTGGCTGCAATTAACCAGCTCCCTGCTGGACTCAGAGCTCTGAGGCAGCTTCATTTAAACAGGGATAAGTACCTTTTACAGTTACCAGCAGCCTTCATCAAAGGGTAAATAGGCCAATATTGCTGCTGTGTTTCACTTTGTTCTCTTCGCTGCCCGAATCATTGAAAGTATTAATTAGCTAAATAATACACTATAAATGTTTTTATTTTGACACCACAAGAAGCATTAAAAAGACTAATTATCTTTATAAATGCAGAAACATTGAAATTATTAATCTTCTAACAGAACATGGTAATTCAATGGAGACCACAATTGTGATCAACACCAGCATGGCACAGGAGTATCAAAAAAAATGAGTATGTATTCAGTCCAAGATGCAAAACATTAGCTTGAGGATGAGCTTGTTGCTCAAAGAGCTGGAGGGCAGTGTTGAACCAGACAGGTTGAGATTAAGACTGAGTTCAATCCGAACCAGAGGGAGGATAACATTTTTGCTATCCCATGCAGTGCTGGTATTTTGATCACAATGGTGGTCTCCATTGACTTTCTTTAACCTATTTTACCAGGTACCACGAATACCTCTGCTGAAGCATTTCACCCAGGGTGTGCGCGGCCATTTTTGCTCCACTGCTAGAACATTGGAAATGCTTAATTAACTCATTATTACCAGTAAATTGAAGGTTTAGTTAGTCTGCTAATCTCGATGTGCAGCCTGATTTTAGCCAGCAATACTTTATATTACAAACTTTAATAAAAAATCCATCAATGCATAACAATAACCAGAGCAAATCTGTAAAATTCACAAGTACTGTGACATCTTCACGTCTAATAGCATTTGTTAGCACCATTTGTTTGCAAAGTTCCTTGTTATGCAATCTGCTTTCAATTATAGTTAGAGATTCTGGTTAACCATGTTTAATTATTTTTTATTTTTTAAATCAGTGTTTATTTGAAATATTTTTAAATAATTTTTCATATGCAAGAAATCTATTTTCATAATATATGCCAATAAAAAATTGCAAAGAATGATTTATATAATTTGGTGTTTAGCTTTTAAATTTTTCTTTTTTTAACACCAATGGGGATTGGCATAGCTATCACCCGACATAGCATGAAGAAACATACACAGATACTGTTACTTACATGCATATTTTTTTTATAAGTACAGTAGTGTATGGTATTATTTATTTTTATCATGCAATGTTTGCAAGCATACATTGAACAGCAAAATAATAACATGAACTAAATTGTATTGTATGTCTTTATTTATAACATTAAAGGAAGAGGAGTCCCTGCTCCGAGGAGCTTACAATCTAATTGGTATGTAGGGGAACGTATAGAGACAGTAGGAGGGAATTCTAGTAAGTGTGTCTGGAGGGGGCCAAGCTTTATATATCATGTGTCCAGGATTATCCACAGCGCTATTCATATGCTTCTTTAAGCAAATGTGTCTTAAGGTGGGTCTTAAAGGGTGCTAGTCGGTTATTGAGGGGAAGGGCATTCCAGAGGTGCGGGGCAGTAAGTGAGAAAGGTTTAAGGCGGGAGAGAGCTTTAGATACAAAAGGGGTAGAAAGAAGACATCCTTGAGAAGAACGCAAGTGTCGGGATGGTGCATAGCGAGAAATTAGGGCTGAGATGTAAGGAGGGGCAGAAGAGTGTAACGCTTTAAAAGTGAGGAGGAGAATTGAGTGTGTGATACAGGATTTGATAGGAAGCCAGGAGAGTGATTTCAGCAGGGGAAACGCTGAGACAAATTTAGGAAAGAGTAGAGTGATTCTGGCATCAGCGTTTAGGATAGATTGTAGGGGAGACAGGTGAGAAGCAGGAAGGCCGCACAGCAGGAGGTTACAGTAATCGAGATGGGAGAGAATGAGGGCCCGAGTCAGAGTTTTAGCAGTCGAGTAACAGAGGAAAAGGCGTATCTTTGTGATGAACCTTTTGAGTATTATGTGGGATTGGTGTTCATCACGGGAACCTTCAGATGTTAACTGGGAGGGAGGGGGAGCCTGCAGGTATTGTGTTGAGAGGGGAAATGTGGAAGGTTACAGTACCTTTCTTCATTCGGCACATCACGCTGCGGACTGGCTGGTGCTGTAGCATCCTGTTTTCATCTGTGTGGTGCTGCGTCTTCTCTTGAGTGTCCTCACGTAGTAGAGTGACCACATAACTAATAAAAATAATCGTCTGCAAAATTACATTTTACAGGCTTTGTCGGTTTTTACCAAAAATCCCCAATGATTGCTCAGTGGTGTTTTATCATTTATTTTCCAGTTAAAATGAAAACCAGAAAGCCCTAATTATAGGAGACGCACAATATAAAGGTTTAAAGCAGCAATCTTACATTCCCCCTTCTTTTTTTTCTTATTTGTATATGTAAAGCACGTGACATTTGTATAATTTTACATTGTTACCTAAACTTGAAATCGTTTGGTGCTCCTGTTATAAATCGGTCAAAAACCTGATTGTGTGCCTAACATAATGGCCACCTTTCAGTTTCAAGCAATTCTTCACTCACTGTAACTCAGCAGCTACAATGTATCCTTATATTACTCCAGTAATATTATATATTGTCACAGCTGAAAAAGCTGGGAATATTGGCAGCAAATTATCACAGACAGGAAAGTGTTACAAAGATCTTGCACTGCTGGGGAGCTGTGCTAAAACCTGCCATAGAAATCAAAGAAAGGCTTTAAAAATGGCATTAAGAGTTGAATAATGAAAATTTTAAAAAGCAGTAAGTTATCTAATACTACAGAACATGTTTATTTAAGATAAGGTATGCTGTGGTCCACTGAGTTATAATACATTTTTAAGAGGGCCTGCAATTATTAGGTTATAAACCACCAGGGCAAGCATGACATAGATCAAGAATCATTTCAACTCCCCCTCCACGTCGTAAAAAATAAAGGATTTTCTATCAAATTTGGTACTATTGTCACAGCAATACCAGTAGGAAGGTGACCTTATTAGAAAAAAAAGTAGTGGAAAGTGGCAGCTGTTGGCTGTGACCCCTCCTCATTGATGCAAACGGCAAGGGTAACTACTGTAAAGGTATGCTGTGTTTAAATGTCTGTTAATAAGACTATGTCCATACACTGTACTACTAAATTAAATCCTGAACCTGCATGTTATATAAAGGGGACTTTGCAATATTATGTGGAGCAAAGATTAAGGGGATAGGCATAAGGTACGGATTTGGTATGGAGTCAGGTTATATTGCTTGTGTCTTACAGTTTGAAAAGAGCAAGTGCCAGCTGCCAGTTTGAGCTTACAGTAGTTTAGCAGAGAATTAAAGAACTCCAGTGCATGGCAGTAATTATCCAATGCTCCTTGTGTGACCTCTTTCAGTTCTGCGATATTATGAGGAGTGATGAGTCTTTTGAGTTCAGGGAAAAATGTTAATGTTGAAATAAAGTTGAAATAAAGTTGAAACACAGCAAATAATCAGCTAGTATGGTAATGAAGTTACCTATCTTACAGTTTTTCTGGTTCAATGAAATTGAAAAACTTTTTATCAGATAAACTGTTTATTTATAAAATGTTTTACCAGGAAGTAATACATTATTTATTTATTTATTTATTATTTATTTATAAAATATTTTACCAGGAAGTAATACATTGAGAGTTACCTCTCGTTTTCAAGTATGTCCTGGGCACAGAGTAAAACAAATAATACATGGTTACAAGTACAGTTACATAAATGAACAAGGTATACATTATATACAAGACATTGCGTGCACAGTTAAAGAAAATATATATTATGAGCGTATGAAACAGTTACAGACCAGATTAAAGTGTGAGACAGCCTTAGATTTGAAAAAACTTAAGCTGGTGGTGGATATGAGAGTCTCTGGTAGGTTGTTCCAGTTTTGGGGTGCACGGAAGGAGAAGGAGGAACGTCCGGATAATTTGTTGAGCATTGGGACCATGAATAGTCTTTTGGAGTCTGATCTCAGGTGATAGGTGCTGCATGTGGTAGGGGTGAGGAGCTTGTTCAGGTAGCTGGGTAGCTTGCCCAGAAAGTATTTGAGGATGAGACAGGAAAGGTGAACTTTGCGCCTAGACTCTAGTGATGACCAATCTAGTTCTTTGAGCATTTCGCAGTGATGTGTGTTGTAGTTGCATTGGAGAACAAAACGACAAATTGAATTGTACAGGGTGTCAAGTTTGCTAAGGTGGGTTTGAGGAGCCGAGCCATATACTATGTCTCCATAGTCAATAATTGGCATTAGCATCTGCTGTGCAATACGCTTTCTGACCAGGAGACTTAGGGAGGATTTGTTCCTGTAAAGTACCCCTAGTTTGGCATAGGTCTTGGTTGTCAGGGTATCAATGTGCATCCCGAATGTTAAGTGGGAGTCAAACCATAAGCCCAGGTATTTAAAACTAGTGACAGGTGTTAAGGTGGTGTTAGCGTTGGTTCTAATCAGGAGCTCAGTCACTGGAAGCTTTACAAATTTAGTCTTGGTCCCAAATACCATTGTTACAGTCTTGTCAGTGTTTAAAAACAGTTTGTTTTGGGAAATCCAGTTTTCGAGTCTCAAAAAGTCAGACTGAAGTATGTGTTGAAGGTCAGAGAGGCTATGGCTGTGTGCATATAGGATTGTGTCATCTGCATACATGTGTATTGAGGCTTCCATTGACCATTGCCTCTCTTTTTCAAGTGTGTCCTGGACACAAAGTTGCAATGACAATACATCGTTACATTAGATGAACAGAGGTTAAACATTTAACTTACAGACATTACATGGTATCAGAGCGTCTCAAATATCAACAAACTACAGCAAATGGCTGACACCCTTTGGCTGCTGCCTGTGGGAAGACTTGTGTGGTCTCATATCAAAGAGTCCTGACTTGAAGTGATTGCTTCCAGCTGCTAACAGACCCACCCAGCAAAAATGCAGGTGGGGGGAGGAGTTAGGGGACAGGAGCAGTAAAGTGGGAGTATGGTGGGGAGATCTCATTGGGGAGACTCATATCAAAGAGAGTCCTGACGAGGGAGCCTGCTGACTATAAAATAATAAATAATTAATTAGTAGATGAGCAGAAACCAATTAAGGTGGAAATAAGTAATAGATTTTGACAGGAAATAAAGGACCATTTTATAAAGGACAAAAACAGCATATTGATGAAAAAAATAGCAAAAAAAGGATCCTACAACAAAAAATGAAATAGATTAAAAAAGTGTCAAAAGCTATTACTTTGGGGAAAAAATGAGGCAGATTCATAAGGCAGATTGGAGCACGATAACATAAAAGGAGAATAGGAGACACTGCATGAAAAACAGAGGATTTTTTCACCCCCCAAATAAACCTTTGAACTTATTTATTGTTTAATCCACCTGATTTCCATTGGGTTAATTTAACGACACATTCAGCCCTCCTTCATAATAGTAATGCATCGTGTCATCTGCTCAGACATTTTAAATTCCTAAACATTTAGAAATAACGAGTGATCATCAAACTGATAATCTCCAACTTTAACTACTATAGTGGCCTATTCATGAAATTACAGGTTTTGCAAGTACAGTATGACGCTAAATTTGTATGGTAAGAGTATCTGTGTGCACTAATTTATGAAGTTGTATCTTTCTGTCAGTTTTATGAAGCACATGAACCATTTCAATTTGCCCTTAATTGTACCATCTTCATACTAATGAAGGGAAATAAGGATTTGCAGGTTACTGTAGAGGTGCAAGTATATATAGCATGCCATACTAGGGAGTCTGAATTAAACCAATGTTGACGTTGGTAAGCCGTTTTGTGATTTTGCTAGCGTTGGACTTTCTCTTGCAGAGCACAGGATATGTACAGTAAGGCTGTGTGGACCACATTGAGTTGATTTAGACTACCAGAACAGATTGCAGCAGAGTCCTTCTCTACTGATACTCATTTGCACCCTTCACACAGAGTAAAATGTCCCCTACAAGGATGAGAGCTCAATCATTCAACCCTTTCACAGTATATCCCCCTTAGTCTAAGCTTATTTTGATGACTTTACCCTTTCACTCTTCCTCTACTCTCTCATACACTCTCATTCTACGGCTGCGTCCATGCTAACTTCAACCGTTCAGAGGGGCGGAGGCTGAGGGAAAGCGGGTGCTTTCTCTGGCCATGGTACGTGCACCGTCCATGGGCTTTTCTAGGGGCATGCCAGTGACGTCACAAAGCTGGTTCGCCCTCATTGGGCGAACCGCTCACGTGACCGGACTGTCTCGGCAAGAAATCAGTTTGAATTGATTTCTTGCGCAACGCACGCCCCCTCCCGCTTCCGCGCCCGCACGCCGCATGGAAGCAATCAATGGCTTGGGCAGTTTGATCGGTCAGCGTGCGCACGCCTACGCACGGTCTGCTTGACCATGGACGCAGCCTAACTCTCTACTGCTAGTTCTATTTGTCTTTAGCTCTGTTACTCTGTCTCTCTTTCATATACAGTTGTGGCCAGTTTAGCTTCCCTGCGCAGCGTGGGGAAAACCAAAATACTATGGCTCCTGCGAAGCTGCCAGCAATGGCCGATCTGTGGGAGCTGCATTTTCTGCTATCGGACCTCCTACCAAATGAATCCCCCACTGTCTCATATTATATGTGGCAGCGGGGAAAGTCTCTCAGTTAGCAGCTGAATGCGGACAAGGTGAAGAGTGGAAATTGGGATATAACCAAAAATATTGCAGAGGCAGTCCCTTCTAAAATAAGACTTAACTAACGGCAGTGGCAAATTTAATAAGGTACATTTTGTTTTTTAGAGTGTTCTATTTTTTTTATCAGACAAATTCAAGTATTTTTAAACAACGTTTTAAGCATTTCGGGATATATATAGTTGTGTGAAAAAGAAAGTACACCTTCTTTGAATTCCATGGTTTTACATATCAGGACATAATAGCAATCATCTGTTCCTTAGCAGGTCTTAAAATTAGGTAAATACAACCTCAGATGAACAACAACACATGACATATTACACCGTGTCATGATTTATTTAACAAAAATAAAGCCAAAATGGAGAAGCCATGTGTGAAAAACTAAGTACACCTTATGATTCAATAGCTTGTAAAACCACCTTTAACAGCAATAACTTGAAGTAAACATTTTCAGTATGACTTTATAAGTCTCTCACATCGTTGTGAAGAAATTTTGGAACACTCTTCTTTACAACGTTGCTTCAGTTCATTGAGGTTTGCAGGCATTTATTTATGCACAGCTCTCTTAAGGTCCTGCCAAAGAATTTCAATCGGTTTGAAGTCTGGACTTTGACTGGGCCATTGCAACACCTTGATTATTTTCTTTTTCAGCCATTCTGTTGTAGATTTGCTGGTGTGCTTGGGATCATTGTCCTGTTGCATGACATAAGATACGTGAATGAGACCGCAATCACCATTATTGATATATGCACAGGAGTGAATGACAGGTGCTACAAGGGTATTTATACAGTAGTACCTGTGTTGATCAAAAGAATGATCAGAAAGAATCCCCTTATATATAGCACTCAATTGTCATACATATTATTTAGAGTGGACACACATGGTCCTGCTGTAAATTACAGCAAGTCTGACAAGTTCCCAGAATCACCGAGGATATCAAAAATAATAAAACTTTATTAATTCTACATAGTTATTTAAAAACACATATACATGGTTAAAAATCCCTATATGGATGTGGCTGATATGTTTAATTCAAATTAGGTAGGTGTATTACCGTATATAACCATATCATAACTAGCAAAATCACAACTGGTGATAATGTCTCTAACCATGAGGCAGTAGACAATATGGTATATTTCAATCAAGAAGCAGATCTGGTGGGGTAATGGTATATCTGGACTTATACAATTGTATATCTAGGATCCTATTGGCATTGATTAATGATATGAATCATTCATCTGTGGAATCGGTAGTATATGGGACAAAAACGTTTAACGCTTGAAACACCGCAGTGTATTGATGCATATGTCTGGTTGTTATACCCAATTGGCCTTCTCAAAAGGATAGTGATGCCGTGAATAGCAGTGTATCACATCTATAACATCGCAGTGTATCACATCTGTCACAAAGGTAAGTAAATGCGCAATGTTGCATACAAATTGTCACCAAAGACCGCTGCAGTGTAACACAATGTATCACAGTAGTCACCAAAAACCGCTGCAGGCATTTATTTATGCACAGCTCTCTTAAGGTCCTGCCAAAAAATTTCAATCGGGTTGAAGTCTGGACTTTGACTGGGCCATTGCAACACCTTGATTCTTTTGTTTTTCAGCCATTCTGTTGTAGATTTGCTAGTGTGCTTGGGATCATTGTCCTGTTGCATGACCCAATTTCGGCCATACTTTAGCTGTCAGACAGATGGCCTAACATTTGACTCTAGAATACTTTGGTATACAGAGGAGTTCATGGTCGACTCAATGACTGCAAGTTTCCCAGGTCCTTTGGCTGCAAAACAAGCCCAAATCATCACACCTCCACCACAGTGCTTGACAGTTGGTATGAGGTGTTTGTGCTGATATGCTGTGTTTGGTTTTCGCCAAACGTGGCGCTGTGCATTATGGCCAAACATCTCCACTTTGGTCTGTCCAAAGGACATTGTTCCAGAAGTCTTGTGGTTTGTTCAGATGCAACTTTGCAAACCTAAGCCATGCTGCCATGTTCTTTTTAGAGAGAAGAGGCTTTCTCCTGGCAACCCTTCACAACAAACCATACTTGTTCAGTCTTTTTCTAATTGTACTGTCATGAACGTTATTAAACATTTAACATGCTAACTGAGGCCTGTAGAATCTGATATGTCCAGTAACTCTTGGGTATTTTGCAATTTCTCTGAGCATTGCACGGTCTGACCTTGGGGTGAATTTGCTGGGATGTCCACTTCTGGGAAGATTGGCAATTGTCTTGAATGTTTTCCACTTTTGAATAATCTCTCACTGTAGAATGATGGACTTTAAATTATTTGGAAATGGCCTTATAACCCTTCCCAGATTGATGGGCAGCAACAATTGCTTCTCTAAGATCATTGCTGCTGTCTTTCCTCCTTGGCATTGTGTTAACACACACCTGAATGCTCCAGACCAGCAAACTGCTAAAACTTCGGCTTTTATAGAGGTGGTCACACTTGATGATGATCAATTAATCAAGGGCATTTGATTAGCAGCACCTATCTGCTACTTAGCATCTTAATTCTTATGGAAGCAGTAAGAGTGTACTTAGTTTTTCAAACATAGCTTCTCCATGTTGGCTTTATTTTTGTTAAATAATGACACGGTGTAATATGTCATGTGTTATTCAACTGAGGTTGTATTTACCTAATTTTTAGACCTGCTAAGGAACAGATGATTGTTATTATGTCCTGATATGTAAAACCATGGAATTCAAAGAGCATGTGCACGTGTGTCCACAACCCCGAGACCGCGTTATAACTGGGGTCGCATTAAAATTTCACCTGCATCTAGCTCTCCCTCATTGCAGATGTCAGCTCTCTCCTCAGGGCTCCTCATTGCAAATGTCAGCTCTCTCCTCTGGGCTGTGTCCACGTGCTCTTCTCTCTGGTGCATTGTGTCATTTTTTATTTATGTTTTAAACATTCAATTCAATGCTTTATTGACTACCAGACACAGACAAACACCATGTGGGAATTGAACATTAATACATTTTGTACAAAACACATGCAGGGATTGAACTCAGGACCTTCTGATACCAATGCCATACCTTACCTCTACACCATAGGCTTGGTGTGAAAAGACATACCCTATAAATATATTTATCCTCTACAATACATTGCCACAGAGTACATGTCAATGTTAAATGTTAAGTCTATTTCTAGATGTCTGTGACATCACAATCACACAGCTCCTGTGGTGTAGAGGTACAAATCTTAACTAGCATATGAAAGGGCCTGGGTTCAATTCCTGTAAGAGTAAGGCATTGGTATCAGAAAGTCCTGAGTTCGATCCCTGCATGTGTTTTGTATGTATTAATGTTCAATTCCCACTTGGTGTGTGTATGTGTATGTGTGTGTGTATGGTGTGTATGGTGTGTGTGTGTGTGTGTGTGTATGTGTCCATTAGTCAATAAAGCATTGAATTGAATGTTTAAAAAAAGATGGGGTGGGGTGTTTGCCGAGTTTAATAATCAAAAATAAATAGACGATACCGTTCTGTGGCTAACAAAATGCTTTTATTTGTGTGAAATTTCGAGATACACTGATCTCTTCTTCCGGCGATGTTACAATGGATAAAGCCAGAAAGGTTTAACTTAAAAACAGTGCATCTTGGAATGTTATCTGTGACTGAAACCTATCCCTTCCCCCTGTGCTGTATGCGATTTATAACTTGAGGTGTTAAATGATCCCTGAATGTTCGTGATGTAAGAAAGTGTGTGTGTGTACTGTATATATGTATGTATATACAGCTCAACCCCGTTATAGTGTGATCCGCTATAATGCGGATCGCTTATAACGCGGTTTTAGCGTGGACCCCGAATATTAAAAAAAAATAATAATTTTTTGCACACACTCACAGCACACTGCACACACTCGCAGCCTCCCCCTACCTTTGGTGTCGGCTGCTGGCGGGGGGATCAGAGCGGGGCTGGCGGGGGGGGCATCGGAGCGGGGCTCGCGAGGGGGATCGGAGCAGGGCTGGCGAGGGGGAGCGGGGCTGGCATCTGAGTGGGGCTGGCGGGGGGGGATTGGAGCGGGGCAGCCATCGGAGTGGGGCTGGCGGGGGGGATCGGAGCGGGGCTGCATTGGAGCGGGCGGGGGGGGGATCGGAGTGGGGCTGGCATTGGAGCGGGGCTGGCGGGGGGGATCGGAGTGGGGCTGGCGGGGGGGAAGTGAAGCTGCTGGGGAAGTGCGAGGGGAGTTACGGTGGCTGCTGGGGGATGTGTAGGGCTGCCGGCGCCTCACTCCATTTCTTCCTCTCTTTTCCCCCCTCCCTGCCTCCTCCCGATCGGGCGCGCGACGGCCATTTAAAAAAAAAAAATAAGCGCGACCCTGGTTATAGCACGGTCGGATCGGGTGGTCCCCGAGGACCGCGCTATAACGGGGTTGAGCTGTATATATATAAATGATTTTTAGCTGGCTAGTGAATGATGACTATTTTTCCAACCCAGTGTTTTCTTAATGTACAGTATGTCTTGTACTTTTTCTGCCAGATATTTTCGAGTTCCAAGAATATAATATATTCATGCTATAACCTGAATTTCCTTATATATTTTGATATATATCGCACTTTAAGGCAACAGTCCATGCAGATCTACCATTTTACTTATTAAATCTCTTCTTGCAATTCCGAAAGCTGTGTTTATTTTTTAAATCTTAAGCTTCGTTTTGGAGATGTAAGCATTAAAAATATTTCTGTCTGGCAGGTTATAATGAAGCTTTCCCCAGATCCAAGTGAAGTCTAAAGTAGGGCTGTACTGAGTCCAAAAAATGACCGGGTACCCGGGAAAAAATAAAATGACCTGTCCGAGTAGTATTGACTTACCTGCAGCCGGCTGCGGAGGGTGAGGATGGCCGCGGCAGAGGATGAGGAGGATAACGGCGACATCCTGGTGGCGGTGGGAGCAGCGGAAGACATCCATCAGCCGGTGGTGCTGGCAGCAGAGGACGAAATTCTTCAGCCGGTGACAGCAGAGTACGACATACTTCACAGTCAGTGCCGGTGGGAGCAGAGGAACAGGTGACCAGGAGCGTTACTGAGTGGGACCAGGAGCGTTACTATTGGACAGCCGGGAAGAAGCGTGCCCCAGCGGTCTGACCCAGAAGTCTTCCGACTGCCGGTGCGGCTCCTCCCCGGCTGTCCAATAGTAAGGCTCCTGCTCCAGTAACATGTTTTTCTGCTCCCACGGCACAGGCTGTGAAGGATGTCATCCTCTGCTGCCACCGACTGAAGAATGTCAGCCCCTGCTTCCCCCGACACCGACTGAAGGATGTCTTCCGCTGCTCCCACTGCCACCAGGATGTCGCTGCGGCTTTCTCACCCTCCGCCGCCGGCTTCAGGCAAGTCTCTTCTACTGCTCTGCTCCTGCCATTCTCCAAGGGGAGGACCTAGGGAGCAGAGCAGAACAGAAATTACCCGGCACTGGGTCCTAGCGCCTTGGGCCGGTTCTGGATAATTTCCGGATACTTTAAATATAGCTGAGTAGGCCGGGTACCAGGTAATTTTCGGGTACCAAATACATCACTAGTCTAAAGATTATCGTGATAACCTCAGAAGTTACATTTTGAGAAAATCCTGTTTTTAACACTAGGGAAACATTGTTTTTTGTTTGTTTGTTTTTTAACAGCAGGGCATGCTCAGGGGGCAAGATACTATCATTATGAGTTAATCTCGTATACAGTAGGCTTCTGAGGGGGGATTGCGGCTTTACAATAAGCTCTTTACAGTGCCTGACTGCATACATGCTCTTCAAAACACAAACGTAATCTGAATACAGGAAAAATACTTAATGGTCATTATGTCTCAGTTTATTTGTAACTGCATTTGATCATTCATTTACCAATATTCAAGGGTTAATAGTGCTATATTTCGTAAACGTTGCTATTCTATTAGAGTATTTCGATTTTCGGTGATACTTTTTTTTTTATTTGGACTAACAATTGATATTATAAGACAAGATATCAAGAGTACTCTTCCTAATGTTGCCAAGTTCCCTTGAACTACTCATACTCTGGCCCCTCTTAACACTGTAAATCCCAGTAGGAGTGGGCAATGTTAAGAGTAATCCCTGCAGGGCCTGTTACACTGTTCACTGTGTGTGTTTGTTCAATAAAGTTCAGGATTAGCCTGCTATTGTAATGGGGGTCTATGACAGTATGTAGGCCGCTTACTTGCCACTCCCCAGGGAAGGAGGCAGGTTTCTCCTCTATAGAATAGAGTAAGGGTTAGTGGGTGAGGTTGTTCTGGGCTGTACTTCAGAGTGTGCAGACACAGCAGAGAGCCTCTCCCCAGAGGGAGCAGGCTGAGGCCTTGCCCCAGCAGGGGGTAAGGTATCTATGAAGAGAGATAGTCAAGGCCTAAAGTCTGGGTACTGCATTCAGGGACTGTGACCTGTATATACCATCATGCATGTACCAATAAACCCAGTTATACCCAATCTGGTGTTATGATTGAACACTAAGAAGAAGTGTCCCTGAGGTTCATCCTGGAAGCCTCAGGATCCTCTTGAACTGGAGGCGCTGTTGCTGAAAGAACCAACGTGAACCTGTCCTGATGTCCTCCCCACACCACCGTGGAGATTTTCAGCCTCCTGTTTACTAGCCAGGTATGCACCAGCAGCTCAGAATACACGGGTAGCGACCCAATCTCATATAGTAAGGGGGAAAAGGTGCTACACTCATGCCAGCAATACTGATTTAAAAAATTCCATAAGTTAAAATCAGTTGTAAAAAAAAAAAAAATGCACCCATCAGCTGTGTGCTGGGGAGTGGTAGTGCAGGTGGAAAAGGTGGTTGAGTGTACAATTAACAGAAGAGAGTCAGGGAGAAACATGACAAAAAAAATATGATACACTTTTAATGTATGGAATTACCTGGCTGTGAGAAGTGACGTCCCACTGGAGTGCAATATCTTCCTCCTTCATGGTGTGTTATTGTGTGTCTGGAAAGGCTCGTTCTGGTTTCAAGTTTTTGGCTGGTTTCACCAATGCAGCATCCCTGGTCACATTTTCTGTATTGATTAATATATACTACATTCCTCGACGTGCACCAGTATGATCCTTTAACTTTGAGTTTTCAATGTTTGTGACTGACCGTGGAATTTTCGCATATATGTGTAGCGCTGCTTCCCCCCCCCCTCTGTGAGATCTGGCCATTGCTACCAGTGATGTGGTGCTTATGTTAGGTTCCAGGAGATGCTAAGGGACCGCGATGGAATGGGGAAAAGATGTCTTCAAGCTGTGTTCTTCTTTGTCTGGTGCAACGCCTCCATTCCCAGCAGGCTCCAGCATGCCTGGAGACAGTCCCCACTGTGAAAGTCTTCATTCATACCCCTACCCAATAGACTGTAGACTCATGCAGGGGTATATGAAACAGGATCCTCTTTATTGCAGATAGCATCCACTGCAGATGGTATTACAGCAAATGCATTATGTTTAGCACAGGTCCCAGACCTCTGGATGGGATGGTGCCTGGCCTCTTCTCAGAATTGAGGCCACCCAAGCCTGCTTGTTATTCTCTTTAGCCCTCCTGAGGAGACTGAGGGCATGTCTCACTCCCTTGAGGGAGAGACTTGAACTGACTATAATTTGACATGCTTCCTTCGTGGCACAGAAGGAGAGGGCATAAGGTCTGCACCCGGATTGGCTGCACACAGACCAAGTTCCACCTCCACCCCTGTCACTCAGGGAGGCTGCCTGAGGGTTGGGAAAACTCAAAATGATAGCCTGCCACAGCCTGCAGCTATCAGGACTTACATGACAAGGAGGGGCAGAAAGATAGCTAGTACCAGCCCTGGCTATATATGTGTGCAAAGTTTGCAGCGTGTGATGTTGCAGGGTCTTGTGCCATTCTCAGCGTACTTGAGTTTGTTATGAAGTTTTCTGTTGACTAACTTCTGTCTGAGGTTTGGCGGTTGCCAGAATGCAAGGATGGGAGTATGGGGAAAATGTCTTTTAATGTGACATCTGTCAGCATAGGTTGCAGGTCTGTGATTATCTTTTGCATTCCCTCTAGGACAGGGTTGTATGTGCAGTAGCCACGAGTGGTATGCATGTGATTGTTTATTTCCTCTTGTATTAGAGTCAGTGTTCTCGTGGGGCTTTAAGTGCAGTTGTGATTGTTCTGGCAACAGTCTTTGGCTTTATACCTTCTGTCTGAATTGCTCAGTAAGGGTTGTGTATGTTTCTGTCTTTAGTGTCAGAGCACATGCAATGTATGGTGGTGTATGATGGCTTGTTTTTTATGAGTGGGATGGAAGCTGGAGTTATGGAGGTAACTACATCTGTCTGTGGGTTTCTTGTATACAGATGGGCGTAGTTTGCCATTCTTCAGTGTTAGTGTTGTATCCAGAAAGTTCACTAGGTTTGCTGAGCAATCTATTTTGAGCTTAATTGATGAGTGGAATGAATTGAAGAACTCATAAAATTGTTTTCAATTTTCTTCGCCCTCTATCCATATTCTCAATAGATCATCAATGTATATGTAATATTTGTAAGGTTTGTGGAGGCATAAGGTTAGGAATCTCTGTTCAAGATTGTTCATAAAAAGATTGGCATATAGCGGTGCCATCCTGGTGCCCATTGCAGTCCCCATTAGTTGTAGGTACAGTTTGAGGATATATCAGTTTGGTAATTTCTTCAGCACTATATTTCTTTATTTCTGATCCAGGGGAGATGATCACAAGAGCACTTAATGCCGATATGGGGTTTCTTACACACTCATAATTTTTTTGTAATGTTTCTCCCGGCCTCTCTCTATTAATTTTACAATAACCCCTCTCCCTTCCCACCCCACACACCCCTCCACACCCCCCCAACATCAGCACACTGTTGATGGATGTATGGTTTAATTTCTCATTGTCCCTTTCTTCCATTTATTGTCCTATCTGGGTGTCCCTTAGAGCAGGGGTGGGCAAACTTTTTAGTCTGCGCCACCCTGCCTGCTTTCCCCCCCCTGCTCGCGCCTCGCTCCCTTACTGAATCACAGGCGTTTGTGACATCACAACGTCATGTGACTCCACGGTGTTATTTGACGTTGCCATGGCGACGCGTCGCCAGAAGCCGCCAAAGATCAGGTAAATGAGTTACAGAGGCCGCATGCGCGCTCCCCGGCTTTTAATATAAATGCTTTGGGGGAGAGCGCGGGCCCTATGTAACCGCTCCTCTCCCCCACCCCAGAGAATCTCACGTCCCCCAGTTTGCGCACCCTTGCATTTTTTGGGGGGGTTTTACATCTGTGTTAAGCTCATGGAATCTCTGTAAATCAGTATTGCCGACCTGAGGAAAAGAGGAGAACCCTACAGAGCTCTTTTATAATATCAATTGTTAGTCCAAATAAAAAAAGGTATCGCCTAATATTGACGTACTCATTTACTCTACACTATCGCAACTGGACTAACACGGCTATTTCTACTTTATTCTATAAGACACATTCTAGCAGTGTAAAATACCTTATGGCCCATACACATGAATAGGCCATACGGTTTCTTCTGGCGCAGGAAGGTGTCTTATAGAATAGCACCACACAGTAAATACTGTATGACGATTTGTCCTACAGTGGATATCAAGATTCCTGGATGTCCACTGTCCTTTTGCAAAGCAACTGCAAAGGGGAAATTAAACTAGGGATATGCAAGTAAAAAGATTGTAACCATACATCAAGATCTTATTTTCTGCACATATCTGCCTTGATAACACCTTCTCTTGATCATGGATAGTCTCAGACAATTGCCTGTATATCTTTACAAAAAATAGGGGGCCATATTTCTAAGTGCTATTCCATACAATACTGTCCAGCACTGGAAGACACATTATGGCTTAGTTCAAGTACAGTAAGAACACTGAAGGGGAACCCGGGTTTCAATTCCAGACTAAGCTGCTTGTGGTCTTGTGCAAGTCATCTTATCCCCCAAGGACCAAAATTAGATTGTAAGATATTTGGGGAATAGGCTCTGCCTGTAAAATTATATGTAAAGAGCTGCATACATTGTCAGTGCTAGATAAGATTTGTATTATTGTAATATTATTACAACACTGTTCTGCATTCCTTTGTTGGAACACATCTAGGGTGACCATATTTTTTTCCCGGGATGTTCGCGTATGCGCAGTTGGTGCATACCATTGGTGCGTGCGCGGGCAGTGATTGCTGTTTGCGCGGCTTGCAATTGACGGTTCACGCATGCACAGCATGTGCCTCCTGTGGATTTAAAAAGACGGGACATTTAGTACAATTTCATGTCATCGGGGAAAAAAAAAATGGGACTGTTCCGGCTGAACCGGGACATCTGTCACCCTAGGCATATTTGTAAAAAGGCCAAAGGTACCGTTGTCAGTTATAAAGGATCAGCCAGGATCACCGTAATGGGCCTAGTGTAACCGGGGTAATACAGATGATTATTCCGAAGCAACAAAGGGGGTCCTGGTCCGACACCAGTAGAGCGACTAAGTAAATACACCTCAATTTGACTGTTCTGATTGGTCACTTTTGGAGGTACGTATTTGTGTATAACTACCAAAAAAATGGCACAACGTTGTCGCATGAGTGTGTAATGTCTCCATGTCTTGGGACAGGAATAAAAGACTGCTGTTGTACTATAAAAGTTCCTTTTGCCCATTATTACCATCCTTGCTACCTCTTCATCCTGCAACCTGAATCTAGCACCCTGAAACAAGGTAACCCATGCTGAGTAACTAACACTGCACAATGCTGTAATCTCCCTATAAGCCGGACAGGGAGGGTTACACTGGGCAATTAATTTTCCTCTATATGGGTTTGATTCTATATGTGCTGAAGAGGCCGAAAACAGGGGCGGATTACTGATTAGGCACAATAGGCACATGCTTATGGCTTCCCAAGGGTAGGGGGCCGGGGGGGGGGGGGAAGAGTGGCATGACAACTGTCCCTGGCCAGAAACAAGGGGGGCCCAGCCACAGCATTGTTCTAGTGACTTCCTTACACAGGGCTCTGCCCCCTCATTGCTGCATGTACAGGGGCGTCTGGGAGTTATAGTCCAGCTCTATATCCAATGTTTGAACGTCTTAAGGACCACAAATCTAACAATCCCTTGTATTACTCCCAGAAAGAGGAGATCACATGACAGGCATCAGCCAGACTGTACTGAGGCTCCCAGGGGTGTACTAGTTCCTATATGGATTAAGGACCCGTACCCTTTGCTCTCGTCTCTCCTGCACCCCCTGCTTCTTATCTCTGCTTCTTGCATCCCCTACCTCTCTCTCTCCCTCCAGCTACAATTCCCCTCCTGCACTCACTGCTTCCCTCTCTACTGCCACTGTCTTTGCCTCCTGTATCCACTTCCTCACTCTCCCCCCACCTGCACCCACTGCATCTTTCCCTCCCACCTGCAATCACTGCCTTTCACCCTCACACCTGCAATCACTGCCTCTCTCCCTCACACCTGCAATCACTGCCTCTCTCCCTCACACCTGCAATCACTGCCTCTCTCCCTCCCACCTGCAAACAGAGATTCCATGAGTTTAACACAGATGTATAAAAAAAACAAGAAAATGCAGGGGTGCGCAAACTGGGGGACGTGAGATTCTATGGGGTGGGGGAGAGGAGCGGTTACATAGGGCCCGCGCTCTTCCCCAAAGCATTTAAATTAAAAGCCGGGGAGCGCGCATGCGGCCTCTGTAACTCATTTACCTGATCTTTGGCGGCTTCTGGCGACGCGTCGCCATGGCAATGTCAAATAACAACGTGGAGTCACATGACGTTGTGATGTCACAAACGCCTGTGATCCGGTAAGGGAGCGAGGCGCGAGCAGGGGGGGGAGAGCAGGCAGGGTGGCGCAGACTAAAACGTTTGCCCACCCCTGCTCTAAGGGACACCCAGATAGGGCAATAAATGGAAGAAAGTGTAAGACACTACTATGTTTGTCCTTCAATCCCCCAAATTGTTTGTGTGCAGGAATGCTGGGGTGGCTAGCACAAGGATAGCCTTTCTCAGCACATGTATACCATGCAATAGGTTCATTTACAGGTTTGTTTTAGGGGAACTTTTTTGCACCTGAACATTTGAAAGCTAGTGAGACAAACACAAAAGATACCTACTCTATCTCATGTGACTGATAGTCAGTGATCCAAGCAGTTGCACTAAGGAAGGCTAAGCTATAAGAATCAACAAAGAAGATCCTCCCAGCAGAGGAGGGTGGGCAACGACAGGGAAGTCCCTATAGCATGCACTCAATGCTCACAATGGATGAATATGTGGGAAAATACCCTATCTGAATGAGTGTGGCAGTACCTACTAAAGTGGCCCAGGCGAAACCGCAGAGGTCCACGGGTGTTGAAGCCGGAAATAATGTCCCAATGCAATGATGTGGATAATTGTAGTGTTAAAACAAATGAATTTTAATAGGTATGCATTAAAAAAAGATGGGGACCGGAATAAGAATAAAAGTCACAGCTATAGCCGAAGTTGATAGGCTCAAATAACAACAGCATAAATGGCTACAACAGAGCTAGTTTTACTGTTGCAGACATTTATGCTGTTGTTATTTGAGCGCTTGCCGACCTCGCATGCTCGATAGGAGCTTGCCAGCTGCTCATTAGCAAACGGCACTTGCCAGCCGCACATGCGCGATCGCCACTTGCCAGTCACTCGTGCACAAGCTCGATCAGCGCTTGCTGGCCGCGCATGCGCACAAGTGGGCAGCAAGCACCAATCGCGCATGAGCGGCCGGCAAGCGCTGAAATAAAAATCCAAAACAATGCGACTGTCTGGTCACCCTACACATTAGAACCAGAGACAGAACATGAAACACAGACAGAGCTCAGTGCACATCCAGTGTAACCTATACACGGTGCAGTGCCTAAATATATATGTATAGATATCTTTTGAATAAAATGGTCTTTTAGTTTAACTTTTTGGCCAAAGTGTTGTAAGCCCTTGAGCCACTACACGGCAGACCACATCTCAAGGGTACCTAACACTAATATAAATTCTTAATAACCTGTGCATTACCAGGAAGAATAATTTATAATAAATCTGTCAAAATTAGTTACATAGTTCTAAGTCTGATTGAAGCTCTTATTCACCTGTACATTACCAGAAAAAGCACTCTGTATTAGATTTGTCACAAACAAACTGCAAGCAAGCAAGTTCCCCTGAGAGTGGGAGATGCAATGGAGTGAGCTTTTAACCATTTGAAAGTGGGAGGGGTGAGCTTCAAACTAGGTAGGAGGAGCCACCCTCCAATCATCTAAGACCAGCTGAACAAGAATTGTAAAACATACAGGACACCTACAAGCTCATATTGAACCCCCAAAATAACCACAACATATATATAAGCATATAAGTGTCACAGAGGAGTGCTACTGAGCATGGCAATATATATTTAAAACCAGAGACAGAACATGAAACACAGACAGAGCTCAGTGCACATCCAATGAAACCTATACACGGTACAGTGCCTAAATATATATGTATAGATATCTTTTGAATAAAATGGTCTTTTAGTTTAACATTTTGGCCAAAGTGTTGTAAGCCCTTGGTTAATAAGAGCTTCAATCAGACTTAGAACTATGTAACTAATTTTGACAGATTTATTAGAAATCATTCTTCCTGGTAATGCACAGGTTATTAAGAATTTATATTAGTGTTGGGTACCCTTGAGATGTGGTCTGCTGTGTAGTGGCTCAAGGGCTTACAACACTTTGGCCAAAATGTTAAACTAAAAGACCATTTTATTCAAAAGATATCTATACATATATATTTAGGCACTGTACCGTGTATAGGTTTCATTGGATGTGCACTGAGCTCTGTCTGTGTTTCATGTTCTGTCTCTGGTTTTAAATATATATTGCCATGCTCAGTAGCACTCCTCTGTGACACTTATATGCATATATATATATATATATATATACAGCTAAACCCCGTTATAACGCGGTCCTTGGGGTCCACAACCCAAAGACCGCGTTACAACCGGGGTCGCGTTAAAATTTCACCGACATCAGCTCTGGAGCTTCCTCATTACAGATTTAAATCTCCTCCATTTTGCCGCCTTACCAGTGCTCTCCTCTTCCTGCTGTCCACGTGCTCATCTCTCTGCTCTCTTGCCATCGTTTTTTTCAAACATTCAATTCAATGCTTTATTGACTACCAGACACAGACACAGACACAATTAAACATTAATACATTTTGTACAAAACACATGCAGGGATTGAACTCGGGACCTTCTGATACCAATGCCTTGCTTCTTACCTCTACACCATAGGCTTGGTGTGACAAGACAGAACCTATAAATATATTTATCCTCTACAACACAAGGGACATGTCAATGTGAAATCTTAAGGCAATTTCTAGCTGTCTATGACATCACACAGTTCTGTGGTGTAGTGGAAGAACTCTTACCAACATATGCAAGGGTCGTGGGTTCAATTCCTGTATGAAATGGTATAATTAACTTTTTTAATAAATTATTATTTTAATTATGTTGTATAATTTATAAATATATAATTCTTTATTATTCTTTATTAAGTAATAATTATTCATTAATCAATAATGATGTATCAATAATAATTCATTATTAATCATTCTTTATGATTAATTATGTATTATTAATAAGTATGATGATTAATTATTATTAGCAGTTAATTAACTAATTAATAATTAATTAATAATTATGTATTAAGTATTATTAATAATTATTTTTTAATAATTATTAATTAATAATACTATTATTATTAATTATATTATGATTAATAAGTATGATTATTAATTATCATTAACAATTCATAATTTTGACTAATTAATAAGTATTACTAATACCTAATAATTATTAATACCCAATTAGTAATAATAATTATTAATACTTAATTATTAATAAAACTTATTAATACTTAATAACTATTAATAATTAGTAAGTATTAATAATTGTTGTTAATAATTAAGTATTAATAATTATTATTACTAATTGGGTGCTAATAATTATTAAGTAATTATTAATACTTAATTATTAATAACAATAATAATACTTACTAATTATTACGTTTCATTAATAAGTAAGTATTAATAATTATTATTAAGTATTTAGTAATAATTATTAATTAGTTAATTAACTGTTAATAATAATTAATAATCATACTTATTAATAATACATAATTAATCATAAAGAATGATTAATAATTAATTATTATTAATACATCATTATTGATTAATGAATAATTATTATTTAATAAAGAATAATAAAGAATTATATATTTATAAATTATACAACATAATTAAAATAATAATTTATTAAAAAAGTTAATTATACCATTTCATACAGGAATTGAACCCAGGACCCTTGCATATGTTGGTAAGAGTTCTTCCACTACACCACAGAACTGTGTGATGTCATAGACAGCTAGAAATTGCCTTAAGATTTCACATTGACATGTCCCTTGTGTTGTAGAGGATAAATATATTTATAGGTTCTGTCTTGTCACACCAAGCCTATGGTGTAGAGGTAAGAAGCAAGGCATTGGTATCAGAAGGTCCCGAGTTCAATCCCTGCATGTGTTTTGTACAAAATGTATTAATGTTTAATTGTGTTTGTGTCTGTGTCTGGTAGTCAATAAAGCATTGAATTGAATGTTCGAAAAAAAAAAAAACCCCGATGGCACACGACGGGCAGAGAGATGACGTGGACAGCAGGAACAGGAGAGAGATACAGGCAGAGAGATGATGAGCACGTGGACAGCACAGCTGTAAGAGGAGAGAGAGTGTGTGTAAGGCGGCAAAATGGAAAATTTGAGATGCAGGTAAGCCGGCAAAATGGAGGCTTTCAATTCGGGAGCCATGCTCAGACCGCGTTATAACCGATTCGCGGTATAGCGAGGCGCGTTATAACGGGGTTTAGCTGTATATATATATAGATATCTATATCTATATCTATATCTATATCTATATATATGTGTGTTGTGGTTATTTTGGGGGCTCAATATGAGCTTGTAGGTGTCCTGTATGTTTCACCCTACACATTAGACAGTTCAAACGGCAGATAATGGGTGCTCGAATAGTTCCAGAATATGATAATAAATGTCAATAATATACAAACATATGAGTCAAACTCTTGCATGGAGTGGGTAATATGACGTGTGAGTATCTTGTATTGAAAATGACATACCCTCCTGAAGGCAACAGTCAAAAATGAAAAAATCACCTTAGTGTAACCTCATTGGAGGTAAATAATCCACTGATAATAAAACAAGAATTTTACTCACAATTCTCCCATATGAGGATTCTTCTTGAAGATACATTGAAATAAGGAATCTTACCCACTCCCAGAGTCTCAATATGTGAGATTGTGTCATGTCCAGCTGCCAGTCAGGAAATTCAGAGACAAAAAAGAAAAATAGTAGCGCACTGCCGAGAGAGCCAGGTAGTATAAAAATGAAAACAGGAACAAAAAAGACACAGCACTACTTCCCAATAGGAAAATCAAAATAGAGAGAGTTCCCAAAGTGGAAAAAATACTAATTTAATGGTATCAAAGAAAAAAACAGCATACACAGGCGGAAGGCCCACACCTACGCGTTTCAAGCGTTAGCTCTTTATCCACCTTGATAAAGAGCTAACGCTTGAAACGCGTAGGTGTGGGCCTCCTGCCTGTGTATGCTGTTTTTTCTATGATACCATTAAATTAGTATTTTTTCCACTTTGGGAACGCTCTCTATTTTGATTTTCCTATTGGGAAGTAGTGCTGTGTCTTTTTTGTTCCTGTTTTTATATCTGAAGAAAGACGGAAGCACACCTGTACCTGAGGACGTGGATCACCACCCAAGCATGCTGCACTATATGTGAGTCGTTGAGAAATATCATATTTATCATTCATTACACTATATTATTATATATGTGTCTGGACACTTTATTGTATGTACTCCTTACTGCAGTGCTAAGTGGGATACTACCAGTTGAATTGATTTCATGTGAGATTTGCCTCATTACCTGATATTTAAGGGTACTCAAGCTAAGGAACTTTATCACATGCTTATTAAGCCACTTGCCTATGTGTTGAGCATTCCACAATGTTTTTGTGAAGTATAAAAATGAAAACTTTTATTAATAATACATCACCGAAAGGAGGTGTAGAACCTCCCAAATGTTTCACACCCTTAAAGAGCTTATCAAGGAGTTTACTCCATTGGCAGTGCGCTGCAATTTTTCTTTTATTTTTTTCCATTCTTTTTTTTCCACCCAACACATTAGCCTAAATTAACACCTGTTCATAATAACAGTATTTACTCAAATAACATGACTTTACTGTAACTAGAATTTCAAGTGTGTGTGTTTGAGAGAGAGAGATTTATTATACCTCCAAATAGATTACAATACACTTCATGTGGAGAGAGACCTATGAACTAGGGTGACCAGGTGTCCCGTTTTAGCCGGGACAGTCCCGTTTTTTTAATGGCTGTCCCATTTTTTTAATGGCTTTCCCGGCTGACCTGCATTTTTTTAAATGTCCTGTTTTTTTGTGGCTGTTCCGTATTTGGCCATCAGAGCAGGGGGGGCAGCAGAGAGCACAGAATTCAGGCAGATAGGAGAGCGGAGGCCGGTCTGACTGCAGAGGGTGTGGGCGGGGTTAGTGTCAGCGGAGCCTCAGCAGTGAGAGCCGGAAATGAGGTCCATGCTGCCAGTCAAGATGGCTTCCCCCCCTCCATGCTCCACAGTGCCAGGTAGGACACAGAGAGAGAGAGTGAGTGTGAGTGTGAGTGTGTGTGTGTGTGTGTGTGTGTGTGTGTGTGTGTGTGTGTGTGTGTGCGTGTGACTGGCTCTGTGTGTGTGGGGGGGGGGGGGCGTCACTGGCTCTCTGTTTGTGGGGGTCAATGGATCTGTGTGTATGTGGGGTCAATGGCTCTGTGTGTGTGTGGGTCAGTGGCTCTGTGTGTGGGTCAGTGGCTCTGCGTGTGTGTGTGTGTGTGTGTGTGTGTGGGAGGGGGGGGTCAATGGCCCTGTGTGTGTGTGGCTCTGTGTGTGTGTGGGTCAGTGGCTCTGTGTGTGGGTGTGTGGGTCAGTGGCTCTGTGTGTGGGTGTGTGGGTGTGTGGGTCAGTGGCCCCGTGTGGGTGTGTGGGTCAGTGGCCCCGTGTGTGTGGGTCAGTGGCCCGTGTGTGTGTGTCAGTGGCTCTGTGTGTGTGGGTCAATGGCTCTGTGGGTGTGGGTCAGTGGCTCCGTGTGTGGGTATGTGTGTGTTGGTCAGTGGCTCCGTGTGAGTTGGTCAGTGGCTCCGTGTGTGTTGGTCAGTGGCTCCGTGTGTGTGGGTCAGTGGCTCTGTGTGTGTGGGTCAGTGGCTCTGTGTGTGTGGGTCAGTGGCTCTGTGTGTGTGGGTCAGTGGCTCTGTGTGTGTGGGCCAGTGGCTCTGTGTGTGTGGGTCAGTGGCTCTGTGTGTGTTGGTCAGTGGCTGTCTGGGTCAGTGGCTCTGTGTGTGTGGGTGTGTGGGTCAGTGGCTCTCTGTGTGTAGGTCAGTGTCTGTTTGGGTCAGTGGCTCTGTGTGTGTGTGGGTCAGTGGCTCTGTGTGTGTGGGTCAGTGGCTTGGTGTGTGTGGGTGTGTGGGTCAGTGGCTTTGGGTGTGTGGGTCCGTGGCTCTCTGTGTAGGTCAGTGTCTGTGTGGGTCAGTGGGTGTGTGGGTCAGTGGTTCTGTGTGGAGATAACATTTTTTTTAGATCTATTTATTATATATTTATTTATCTTGCCTTTGGCTGTATCCTTCCCTCCAAATTCCGTTAACATGGCCGCGCGACGTCACGTAATGCACATTGCCATAACAACGAGCCGCTCCGTGACGTCACGCGGCATCAAGTTGACATGACAACGGGACGCATTATGGCGCCGAGGCATCAGTGATGCCACATTGTCATGGCAACATATCACCGCCTCACGTCAGTGTCTCGTTGTCATGGCACCGGGGTGAGTCATGTGATTTAATTTGTTTTATAAATAATTTTTTAATGTGTCCCGGTTTTTCATTTTGAAAATCTGGTCACCCGACTATGAACACACCTGAGATAGCATAGAAATATGCTACAGTATGTTATTGGACATATTTAAATTAGCAGATTATCCAGGTATCTCAGGTGTGTTTACAGGTATTTTCCCACATGGAGTATAGGTTAATCTATTTAGATGTATATACATCAATGGGCCCTCTCATAATCTTGTCTCTCCCAAACTGATCCCAACAAAAGCCCCATTTTAGGGTCTGGATGGGAGTAATGCCAAGATTTAAATAACATTAGGTTATTGGGAGCTAAAGCAGTGTTATCCCAAAATAAAGTGGCTTCATCCCAAGGCTAATGAGCTCAATTACGGTTGTAATTTCTATTAGGCATTAGCTCAGTGCAAATTACATCTGTAGCTTTTTTATGTAACATCACGTTATTTGCCCTGAGTGAAAGGAGCTCAGTGGAACAAGGTGAATTAGGTTGAATTAGGGTCTAATTCAATATGGTCTGAAGGATGTAATCGGATGAAAACCCTTGTTGACTTAGATATTGGGTTTCCGATTGGCTGCTTTGGACCATATTGAACAAACCCGTTATTGTCTAACTTGTAGCACACTTTTTTTTCTTTTTAAGGCATTTTAAGACTATACAATTGTAGTTCTGGTTTAGTTATGTTGGTATATCAGCAGATCTAGGCATTCACAATGAAAATGTGACCTTTATTTTGTGATGTCCGCATTTTGTTTCCATTTTGGAAATTTGTCAAGTTGCCTTACAGTATTTTGCCCCCTTGAGTAACATATTCAGCATACACTGAGGACATTTAGCATCATATTACAGATACAAATGGAGTACAGATGTGGCCAATGTTATTGCAACCCATGGCGTGCAGTTGGGGGACACAACGCGCCAGCGGCAGAAGAGTCAATTGTTTTGAATCAGCCGCATGCAAGCGGGGGGGTTGACATCAAGTATGCTATGGGTTGCAATAACATTGGGTACAACTGTAAGTGGATTTACCAAGCTTCTTTTAGACCCTTATTGTCTATTTAAACTGTAAAAAATATATACAGACTGTAGAAACCTCAACAGTAGTTATGTTTGTATATCATATTTTTTACTTGTACCCTATTTTTTTAGCACTTTAATTCACTGGAAATACATAAGGGCTTATTCATTGAACAGTGATAAGGGGTTTAATGCATGATAAATGCCCTTATAGCCCAATACTGCCTGCTTTGCTATTCACTAAACAGTGATAACAGTGCAGTATCGTGTTATAATGGCTTTTTAATTACCTTTAACACTGAAGCAAAAAAGTAATCCGACAAAGCAAAAAAGCCCAAAATCGCTTTTTTTTTTAAAACAGTAATGGCTATTCACTAAACAGTGATAAGCATATCAAACTTTAAAATCTTGCAATATTTTGTCGCCAGCTAAAGGTTGGTGCTAAAGTTATTGCAAGATGCATAAAAGCCATTTTTTTCTTTCTGCACAGGATTGATACCACAGGCCAGCAGGGACCCCACGGAGACCCGGGGGTCCCCTAGGTCTCTGGGGGGTTCCCTGTGGTCCCCGCTGATGTCTGGGGATCTCCAGGGGGTGTCCAAGGGTCCACTGTGGGTGTCTGGGGGTCACCATGGGTGCCCAGGGGGTCTCCGGGGGTCCCTGCCGGCCTCCGGTATTAATCCTGTGCAGAAAAAAAATTGCAGTCCGTTTCCTTACCTTAGTGGCTAACCGCTAAGGTAATGAAAGGCTTAAAAAGCAGGCACTGATTTGTTGTTAGTACAGGGGGTCGGTGAAGGTAGTAGTTGCCCCAGGGTGGGTGTTTAGGACTTGCGGGAGAAGGTGGCAGTAGAAATGACAATCGCTAAGGTAATGAAGGGGTTAACCCCTTGTGCTACCCTCCCGCAAGGACTAAACACCACCCTGGGGTAACAACTACCTTCACCGACCCACTGTACCAACAACAGGAATGGGTAAAAGTGCTATTATCCAAAGATGGCTAGTAGCGCTTTTACCCATTTAAAAAAAAAAAAATTAAAGTGCAATACATTCAAATAAATACAACCCCCTTCACCCCATGTAGGATTTAAATCCCCTGGTCACGTGACTCAGAGGATTTTAACATTGTGGGGAGACCGGCACCCCATAACGGGGGCCATATCTCGGGAAGTAGGGCTTCTCCGAGGCTGAAATCAATGCAGTTCACCTCAGGAGACCCCCTGCTCCCTTGCACGGAGACGCAGCATCTCCATGCGGCTCTTCCAGGCTGCAGTTTCAATCAGTTGCCAATCGCTAGGATTTACAGCGCGATAGAATTTAGAAAAACAACAAGTCGTTCGATGCTGCATTTTTTTTAACGAACTTTAAAAAAACTTGTGTTTTTTCTTAGTGAATACCGTTTTTACCAACATGTTTTTTAGCGTGAAAAAAACAATGGAAAGTCGATCGGCAATGCACTGATTTTATTGAAGTTTAGTGACTAGGCCCCATAGTTTGTACGTGTCAATCATTACTTTATTGTAGAATTTGAAGAATAATTTAAATATTCTAAAGCAGTGTTTCTCACCTGGAGTGCCGTGTACCCCAGGGCAGTTGAGGGTGTGTTGCACACGGGAGATGCAGAGGCAGCGACCCGCCTCTCTCTGTCTGGCACAGAGCAGATAGGAGAGACAGATAGCAGCCTTCCTGTCTACATGACTGTTGAGCAGCTGATGTTTTAGGTTGGAGGGGAGAGGAGTGGAGAGGGGTAGAGAGGTGAGGGCTTTAAGCGAGGAGGAGGAGAAATTAGTTTTGTTTGGGGAGAGGGGAGTAGTGAGGGCTTTTTGTGGCGAGGAGAAGGAAGTGATAACTGTGGGGAGGGACGGCGGTGAGGAGGAGTTTTTGTTAAGAGGAAGGTGAGGGAGTTTAGGCTTCTGTGTGGGGAATGGGACAAGGGCTTTTGTGTTTAATGCTTTCCGTGGGGAGGGGGAAGGAGGTGAGTGGTTTGTGTAGGGTACAGGGGGGCAAGATGTGTGGTGTGAGCAGGGCCGCCAACAGAAATCATGGGGCCCGGGACAAACATTTTAAGCAGCCCCCCCCCCCCGTGTCGGCGGTATTGCCCACAACCCCCCCCCATGTCACACCTCACGAGCCCCCTCTCTACCCCCACCGCACACGCTTCACACCACGTGGCGCCGCTCCTCACCTCAACACCCCGCCGCCTCTCCCCTCAGCGGGGACCGCCGGGTGCGCCGGGGAGGGGAACAAACGCCTGGGATGTGGGGGGGGGGGGGGAGAATTATGAGGGCCGCAGAAGGGGAGAGTGATGAGGGCTGCAGGGGGGGGGAGAGTGATGTGGGGTGCAGGGGGGAGAGTGATGTGGGGTGCACGGGGGGAGAGTGATGGGTGCAGGGGGGGGAGAGATGTGGGGTGGAGGGGGGGAGAGATGTGGGGTGCGGGGGGGAGAGTGATGTGAAGTGCAGGGGGGGAGAGTGATGTGTGGTGCAGGGGGGGAGAGTGATGTGGGGTGCAGTTGGGGAGAGTGATGTGGGATGTGGGGTGCAGGGGGGGTGAGGTTCAGGGGGGGGTGATGTGGTGTGCAGGGAGGGGAGTCATGTGGGGTGGAGGGGCGGAGATTGCTGTGAAGTGTAGGGGGTGAGGGTGCTGTCTGTCCAGTGCAGGGGGGGGAAGTGATGTGAAGTATCCCGGGGGGGAACGGAGTTTAACGGGGGGGTGGCGAGATGGGAATGGGGGGGGAATGGAGCTGGGAATGGAGGAGGGGAGCGGAGACAGAGGGGGAGCGGAGACAGTGGGGGAGCGGGAAAATTTACTCCCGGGCTTATAATCTCTAATACATATAAAAAATACCCCAATACCCCCAATCCATATAAAAAATACCCCATGCCCCCAAATCCATATAAAAAATACCCCAATCCCCCCAATACATATTAAAAATACCCCAACCCCCCAATACATATTACAAATACCCCAACCCCCCCAATACATATTACAAATACCCCAACCCCCCTAATACATATTACAAATACCCCAAAACCCCCAATACATATTACAAATA
The DNA here is from genome assembly GCF_040206685.1 of Ascaphus truei. NCBI lineage: Eukaryota > Metazoa > Chordata > Amphibia > Anura > Ascaphidae > Ascaphus > Ascaphus truei. The sequence continues at coordinate 458,132,925 of NC_134483.1, read as the reverse complement.
CCCCAACACCCCCAGTACATATTACAAATACCCCAACACCCCCAGTACATATTACAAATACCCCAACAACCCCAATACATATTACAAATACCCCAACACCCCCAATACATATTACAAATACCCCAACACCCCCAATACATATTACAAATACCCCAACACCCCCAATACATATTACAAATACCCCAATACATATTACAAATACCCCAACACCCCCAATACATATATATATAAAAATCAGACTTACCTGCTGGGGAGGTTGGGGGTGCGGCGTGCCGGTGGTGGCGGCTGTGCTGGGGGGGCGGCGGTAAGGGGGTGTCCCGCGGTTGTGGGGGGTGTCCGGCGGCTGCAGGAGGTGGCGAGAAGCCCCTGTCACGCGGGAGGGGGGGTGTGGCATTGGTGCAGCGGAGGGCCCGACACGCCACGTTGCTGCTCCCATGCTGTGGGGGTGGGGCCGATGCTGGCCCCATGCTGCGGGGGGGGGGGTTTGGCGGGACGGCCCGGTGGCAATGGGGTGGTGGCGGTTTTGGCCCGCTGCTGCGGGGAGGAGGGGTAGCGGGACGGCCCTGTGACGGACCGGGGGAGGTGGCGGTGCTGCGAGGGGCCCGGCGGGTGGTAACAGCAGTTGCCGCCGGCCCCGCTGCACCTGTCTCTTGATCCTGCGCGCGCCGGGCCTCCCTCTCACGCCGGCGCGCCGGAAGCTTAACCCAACCTGCTTCTGGCGCTGCCAACAGGGAGACCCGGCGATTTTTTTTGCAGCATGTTTTTTTAAATTTTATTAAATTAACTGTCCCACGGGGCCCGGGACGCCAGTATCCTTTCTCCCCCCCCTTTGGCGGCCCTGGGTGTGAGTAAATGAAGGTGGTGATTGGTATGTGTGTGTGTGGGTGTGTGTGTGGGTATAAGTGCGAGGTGAGGGAGAAGTTGATTAGGGTTTTAGTGTGTAGTATCAGAGAAGGTGGTGAATTTGGAGTGGGTTGAGGGAAAGGGTGAATGTGCAGAGTGTAGGAAGGAGGTGGGGGAGTGTGGTAGGTGTGAGGGTGGTACAAGTCAGTTTTGTGGATTTTGATTCCATTACATGTTGTATTTATTTGATATACAGAAGTATTTAGATTAGGATTTATTTTTTTCGGATTTGAAGATGAGCATCAAATTGTTTTCCCGCAGTACATAAACAAACTCAAAGAAAGAGAACCCCAAAAAGCACTCGGTGACCCCATCTCAAATATTAATCAAATGATAATTTGAATAAGTTAAAAATATTATTTTAATAAACAATCTAAAAAACGAAGGGGGGATCATTCGAAATATCAAACCAATGATGTGCCTAATTACTAGTGATGTACCGGGTACCGGGTACTACCCGTTACCCGGCGGCTTTTCAGCTACCCGGAAATTACCCGAACCCGGCAGCTGGAAAGTGGACCTGGCGCCGGTATCCGGGTAATGTCAGGGAAGTTGAAAGGTATCTCTTACTTACCTGCTGGAAGCCCGCGCGGACATCTGAACAGGTAAGCAGAGGTGCGGGGGCGGTGGGGCAGCATCACAGTTATGTGGAGCCCGCACTGTGAGCACTGGACTGCACTGTGAGCTGGGACCATGTGACCGGAGCAGGAGAAGAAGCTTTCCTATTGGACAGCCGACTGCCCCAGCTCACAGTGCCACGCGGGCTCCATGCAGACTGCTGATGCTGCCCCACCGCCCCCGCACCTCTGCTTACCTGTTCAGATGTCGCCGCGGGCTTCCTCCACCCCAGGTAAGTTTCCTCCACCCGAAGGCAAAAAACATACGTTAATGGCGGGCTGCAGCGTGACTTCCATTTGTTGCTGGCTGGGAACCCGGAAAGCTCTGACTGGCACTGCTACCTCTCCCGGCTTACACACAAGAGCGGGCGGCAGAGACGTGTCCTGCCAGTCAAGTGATTATTGCACAGCACACAGCCTCACACATTAAAAATAACAGTGTCACACACTCTAGACAAACAGCTAGCAGGTAAGTGAAAAACCGGGGGGTAGCCGGCCGGGTACAAGGCGTCAAATCCTCCGGGTACCTGTTACCCGGTTTGAAAAAAAAATGTAGGACCCGGTCCAAAACTAATACTAAACACATAATTAAAATCAGTGGTGTTGTCCCAGGCAGCTCACCAACAATATCAAAATAGTGGCTCACTCAGTTGAGCTGTGGATATGCAGTAGTAGCGTCTACAATATTGCAGGTTTGTTGGATTGAAATCCCGGGTGGCATTTAAATTTGACCAAAGGGAGGAGGACAACTCTCTAATAGGCACTGTAAACTGAATCCAAGTAAGTGCATAGACATTATTCAGTAGCAACTGAGTTACTAATTACAAACACTCAGTTTCCTGTGCAAAACCTCACAGCTATAAGATGATATAGCTCCCCCGGTATTATCCCTTGGTGTAGCAGCTCGCAAGCTAGATTTCAAGAACTGACCCTAGCCAGGAATGGTGCAGACCCTGGTAGGGCTGATATTAATTGTGGGGGGTTATAGGGTACAGGTACATCCACTTCCACAGGGTTATAGGGTACAGGTACAACACTAGCGGGAAGAGAGGTGCAGGAGGCGCCATCAGGACCAGCGCTGTGTTAAAGGGTTTAAAATGCAGGATAAAAATAGCCACACATCTAACGACAATAGAGAGCAGTGGTGCACAGTGACACCATGTTACAACTTTCTCTGCACAGTGACATCAGCGGTTCATCAATAATGGGGCAATAGAGTGCTTTGTGGAATTTTGTTTCTTTGAGTTTGTATATTACCCATATCCCATTTGAGCACCTAGGTTGACCGAGGAGATTTGTTTTGCCCATTCCTTCGGTACATAGCTTACAGTATATATTGCTGTTCCATTTGTACCCAAATAGTAGAGATGATGTGTCTCCAGTGAGTGAAAGGAATTATAAAAACATATACCTCGAAAGAATACTTTAAGCTGGAATAACGATGATGATGATGTATTTCTAATTTGAGTCGAGTGTTGGCTAAATTCCCAACAGCAGCATCCCTAATTCCAGATAATGGCCATCTGGTTCTTTATTGTAATTCAAACTCCCCTCATGATAATGTATCCCTCTACAAACAGGGCAGAGTACATCCAGATGGTCCCAGTTCTGTTAGAAATACACGTTCCCGGCCAAACGGCCTCTCTTCAGATGTTTTTTCCAACTGATCTTGGGCCGATAACCAGACAGCTCCGTTAAGTAAGAGCTCAATGTGAAGTTACCTAAAACATCGATGGATGTTATGTTCTGAGTTAACATGGTATCCTCAAAGCTAATTATATGCAAACACAACGGCAATACATCTCATTTCCATAGTTTTAAAATTCCATTATTGTAACATAACGTTGCATCATCTTTAAGTAAGTTAGCTTTGGGAGTATTTTTATCCAGACCCTGAAATATGGGGTCTTCCTAAAGTGGAGAGAAAGAGGAGTCGAGAAGAAAATAATGCTGTAAAACAATGCTATGTTCATTATATCACATCTAAAGGTGGCTTTATTCCCAACAAGGCACAGCAAAAAGCACTATTTCATAGTCTGGATGTGACCAACGCAAGTTTAGTTATAGCCTAATTAACGGAACGTTTAGTCCCACCCTCAAGTTTTAGTGAATTTGCAATGTTATGACATTTACTCATTTGCATATAATTTGCATATCAATTGCATTATCAGAAATGCCAGTTTTAGGTCACACTATGCTCTTTATGGGAGAAATCATAGTTTAACTTTATGTTATTGTTCTTCGAAGATACACCTTTTAGTCTTAACCTAACTTTACGTCACATTAACATTACCATAAGTAGCTTAACAGGGCTCTGTGAATCTGACCCTGGCTGGCAGTTTTATTTCTGACTGTAAAGTGCTTGTTTGCACAGAAACTTGAAAAATACCTGCTTACTTGGAAAGTGGGGAGGGGCGAGCTCAAACCCTGCGTGGGGCCACCAACCTCCACAACATCTGAGACCAGCTGGGCAAAGTTAATAAACACACAGATACCCAGCAAGCTCTAAGAAACCCCCAAAATTACCACATAATATGTAAAGTGTCAATTGGAGTGCTACTGGGCGTGGCTAAATGTATTCAACAAAAAACAGAGACGCCCAAAGCTACATCCAATATGACAAAAATACACAGTGAAATACCTTTATATTGCTTGAAAAAGGGTAATTTAGTTGAACCCTTTGGCCAAAGCATTATAAGCCTGGGAGCCACATCAAGGCATGACCAAATATTGCAGGTCCTAACACTAACTGATTAAAATTCTTATTTACCTCTATAAGTAGAGGAAGAATGATCGGTTTGGATCTGTCCCAACCAGCTGCATGAATAAGACCTGCTTACTTGGAAAGTGGGGAGTGGCAAGCTTAAACCTTGGGAAGGAGGGGCTACCAACCTCCAAAACAGCCCCTCCCCCCCAGAGTTTAAGCTCGCCTCACTTCCTCAATTTCAACTTTACAAGTTTTGTTTATAGAACCACATGTGATATTTTTTGAGCACATTCTACATCATGCTTGGATGTAGCATTGGGCTTCTCTGTTTTTTGTTGTATACATACATGTGAATACAATAATGTGCAACAAAAATAACTGGGAGAAAAGGTATACTCCTCCACTCAGACCCTGGAGTAGAGATATGTTTCTGTTATCTCTTCCAAATAGATATCCAAAAAGCAGGGTAGTGGGGGATGTACCCAAAGAGGGGAAAAGATAGAGAAACTACATAGAGCAGTATTGCAAATAAGCTAGTTATCTACACAGCATGTACTTCTTCAATTGTTAAAATCACAATGGAGTAATTAAATCAGGCATGTCTAAGTCAGTGGCAAATGTAGTGGATGTGGTGTTCAATGGTCCCGGTGATCTCAGAAAAAAAAGCAGTAATAGTGCAGATGGTATTAATAAAAAAATGCTCCAGAATGGAGACTTACACAATAAAAGATCTTTCAAGCATAAAACGAGATAAACAGTGACTCCGGCAGATTGGGTGAGTCGAGATCTCACCGCTTCTCACGGGTCTATCGCATCCAATGGCGTCACTTCTGGTTACAGTTATGGTCGCCCGGTGACAAAGAAGATGCTATCTCTGTACTCTGAGTCACCGAAGGGGCTGGTAAGACTCCTTCACTCTTGATAAAGCTGCAAGCCCGGTGTAATGTTTAGAGTCTTACCAACCCCTTCGGTGACTCAAAAGTATAGAGAGAGCACCGGGTAGAGCATCTTCTTTGAGCATATTCTCTCTTGCCAAAAAAATTGTATCTCCAATGATGGATAGAAAGATAGAATAATCTATAGCAAGATGAGATCTTACCCTGAGGAAGTTACTGTGTCAGGTGACGAATAGCGTAGGCCGGAGTTTTGACGCAGTGACGTCATTGGCAGTGGACAAAGTTTAGCAGTTCTTACTTTCTCTTTGAGTATATATTGTGAGGTTATTTTAACCCCAGCAAGCACTGCTCCTCTCATCTGGCTACAGATTATTCTATCTTTCTATCCATCATTGGAGATACAATTTGTTTGGCAGTTGGGCCAATGCGGACGCCTTTTTACGGATCCTTGGACTTTCTCTTCGGATTTCGTTCTGGTGGTATTCAGGTCCTGGACGGTGACTATACACAGTTTCTCTCCTATGAATTTCATTTGAATGATTCTGTAAGTGCATATTGCACTCCTCTTAGATGTTATATTAAATCATTTTATACTTTAGTATATTATAGAGTGGGCGCTTTTCTTTTTTGTAGATTTGTGGATGTGGTGCCAGAAGTCTCCACCAACATTTATCCAATTTATTGAGAGACATTTATCATCAAATATTTTAGATTAAGATTTTAATACTCTCACTATATTTCTATTACGGCACCCCCCAAAAAAATGTTTGCGTACCAATTTTGGGCATATTACACACTAATGCTTTCCTGTGTGTTGCTTTTCCTCATGCGATTTTGTGCACTTTGTTATATTAATTGTTAATGTTATGGAATAACACTACTACACATTAGTATTTTCACCAATTCACTCAAGTGATTCCGTGTGTACAGTATATAGATATGTACTCAATGATTGTAGGGACTAAATTTACCTTGTTTGTAACAAAAAATACACATAGAAATTAATTAATAAAATACTATGGTAAGGGAATGTTATGAGACTCACTGAAACTTGACTAAAGCTTTTTAATAAAGAGTTACATATCTCCTACTTTAAAAGAGAATCAGCTTTATAGAGATTACAAAACCTCTCCCCATAAGTATTACTTGATGTCTCTGAATGCCTCAATCATCAATGTGTGTTGGGTGCTCCATTATCACCTAAGCCAATATATGTAATCTCTCCTTGTTACATATATTTTACTCTCTTCCTGTTTTGTACCTATTATCAACCTCATAAATGACCCCTGGAGAACTATACAACCTATGTGGAACATTTATTTTGTTTCAGTCCAGTTCTGGGGCCAAAATCATGCAAAATTGAGAATTCACTTGTTTGTTACTTCCATTAGTGTATAAGACAGGCCTCACAACATACGGCCCGCGGGCCGCATGCGGTCCGTCTGGCCTCTCTGTGCAGCCCGCGATGACTCTGGCCGGGTGCCAGTTAATTAAATAAATTTAAAAAAAAAGTTTAAAAAAATGGCGGCGATTCATCCCTCCTCCCTCCCTCCCAGCCCCTCCCTCTCCCTCCCAGCCCCCAGGTTTTGCGGTGCGCGGGGAGGTCAGAGCATGCCGGGGCCGGGGCTTAGTACCGGGGAGAGAGGATGTGCTGAGCTGATCTAAGAGGTGTGTGTGTGTGTGTGTGTGTGTGTGTGTGTGTGTGTGTGTGTGTGTGTGTGTGTGTGTGTGTGTGTGTGTGTGTGTGTGTGTGTGTGTGTGTGTGTGTGTGTGTGTGTAAAACGGGCTGGTGGGGGGGTGGGTGTAAAAAACGGGCTGGTGGGGGGGTGGGTGTAAAAAACGGGCTGGTGGGGGGGTGGGTGTGAAAAACGGGCTGGTGGGGGGATGGGCTGCTGACATGTGAGGGGGGGTGGGCTGCTGACATGTGAGGGAGGGGTGGGCTGCTGACATGTGAGGGGGTGGGCTGCTGACATGTGAGGGGGTGGGCTGCTGACATGTGAGGGGGGGGGCTGCTGACATGTGAGGGGGGGCTGGGCTGCTGACATGTGAGGGGCAGGGGGGGAAGTAATGTGAGGTGCAGGGGGGGGAGAGAGTGATGTGAGGTGCAGGGGGGGGGGAGAGTGATGTGAGGTGCAGGGGGAGAGAGGATGTGCTGAGCTGATCTAAGAGGTGTGTGTGTGTGTGTGTGTGTGTGTGTGTGTGTGTGTGTGTGTGTGTGTGTGTGTGTGTGTGTGTGTGTGTGTGTGTGTGTGTGTGTGTGTGTGTGTGTGTGTGTGTGTGTAAAACGGGCTGGTGGGGGGGTGGGTGTAAAAAACGGGCTGGTGGGGGGGTGGGTGTGAAAAACGGGCTGGTGGGGGGATGGGCTGCTGACATGTGAGGGGGGGTGGGCTGCTGACATGTGAGGGGGGGGTGGGCTGCTGACAGGTGAGGGGGTGGGCTGCTGACATGTGAGGGGGGGGGCTGCTGACATGTGAGGGGGGGGCTGGGCTGCTGACATGTGAGGGGCAGGGGGGAAGTAATGTGAGGTGCAGGGGGGAGAGAGTGATGTGAGGTGCAGGGGGGGGAGAGAGTGATGTGAGGTGCAGGGGGGGGAGAGAGTGATGTGAGGTGCAGGGGGGGAGAGAGTGATGTGAGTTGCAGGGGGAGGGTGAGAGTGATGTGAGTTGCAAGGGGAGGGTGTGATGTGAGTTGCAGGGGGGGAGAGAGTGGCATATTGAGGGGAGGGGGAAGAGTGTCATATTGAGGGGAGGGGGAAAGAGTGTCATTAAGGGGAGGGGGAGAGAGTGTCATATTGAGGGAAGAGAGACATGGGGGGATGCTGACTTGTGGGGGGGGGTGCTGACATGGAATGGGCTGGGGGGGTGTGGAGGGGGTATTGTATGTTTGATGTGGAGGGAGGTATTGTGTGTTTGATTTGGAGGGGGGTATTGTGTGTTTGATGTGGAGGGGCTATTGTGTGGGTGAGGGGGAGACATGGGGGTATGAGAGATAGATGGGGAGTATCGTAAAGATTGATAGTGAGGGGTTCTGGGGGAGATATGAGGATGATGATGATGATGATGATGATGATGAGAGGTGCTGGAGGAGAGATGATGATGATGATGATGATGATGATTTAACCCGTGCGGCCCAAATTTTTTTTCCTTGGAGCAGTTCGGCCCTTCTCACTTTACGAGTTGGGCAGGCCTGGTATAAGACATGTTGTTGTGGTATGGAAAAGAAGCATAGGCATGAATGTAGGGCAACTAGAATAGCTGATGCAGATATACTATACTGTAAGCTTCCATCTTTTTCGATAATTCAGAATTTTCATTAACGGTTTTGTCTTATGAATGTATTAATGGAGTGAGAGAGGCAATGCAGCTGCCTTGGAGACAAGAATGTGAACCGGACTGTGTTCTTCTTGATACAAAAAATTACTTTAATGGCACATTAAAAACAGCAAGAGAAAACTCTTGCGCGATTCGCCGCGCTTTATCAAAGAGTGAATGTATTGCCTGCATTTTGTTTATTGTATTCTCTCAGGCATGTGAGAATAGTTTCATTGATTTGTAATATGCCATAGATCCATCTAATAAATAATTTTGTATTTAGTTTTTTCCTTGGATTTTTTTTTTTTTTTTTTTAAAGTTCAAAAGTAAAAGAAAAAAAATCAGAGCTTAATACTGGGCTTATTTGGAGCTAAACATAATAAAATACTAAATGTGTATCGAGAGTGATACACCAAAGAATCCCCTTTAGATAGGCGCACTGCAGACCTGAAAATAAAGACGGTCAGGGGTAGGATGTGGTGTGTATAAATAAAAAACTTTATTAAATATTTGTGTATAAATAAAAACTTTATTGAATATTAGTGTAATAGTGTACACAAAACAGTATATAGTGCTGTACTATACACTGACTAATAATAGACTGCTGTTGGTCTATGTCAACCTGCGTCAAGCGTCTCACTGTGCTCCCATTAGTTCTGTCTCCCTTGAAGTGTGAAAATCTTGGCAGATGCTCTAAATGTCAATAATCTAGATGGGTTATTGTAACCCTATGACATATTGGTAGGTATAGGCTCTACCGAGACTAACAGAGAAGTTCACGCAGCACATCAACGTAATGCGCACACTGCGCATGCGTCATGTAAGTTAAAACAGTAGAGTCTGTTTATATGCGAGTTGCGCATGCGCAACTCGAATATAAACAGACTCTACTGTTTTAACTTACATGACGCATGCGCAGTGTGCGCATTACGTTGATGTGCTGCGTGAACTTCTCTGTTAGTCTCGGTAGAGCCTACAGCAGCGGCAGCTCTTATTCGAGCAAATGCCGCTGGCTGTATGAGGCTGGGAAGCGGGTAGCCGCGGCGCGTGGCGGCGCACTGTGACGTCACAGTCACATGCGCGCCCGGCTTCCCCGTCTTCCCCGGCTTCCCCAGGCTTCCCCGACACCCCTGGACATCAAATTAAGGTAAGCGGGGGTTCGGGGAAGCAGAGGGGCAGAGCAGAAGGGGTACAGGGGTCTGGAAAGGTGTGCAAATTGCGCGCGATGAGGAGGGGGGGTGAGTGGGGGAACGCGGCGGCGCGCGTGCATTACTGGCGGCAGCTGGGGCAGATCCCGGCATGCCGCCGGTATTTGTTGCAATAAGATATGTCGGTACTGTATACCTACCAATATGTCATAGGGTTACAATAACCCATCTAGATTATTGACATTTAGAGCATCTGCCAAGATTTTCACACTTCAAGGGAGACAGAACTAATGGGAGCACAGTGAGACGCTTGACGGAGGTTGACATAGACCAACAGCAGTCTATTATTAGTCAGTGTATAGTACAGCACTATATACTGTTTTGTGTACACTATTACACTAATATTCAATAAAGTTTTTATTTATACACAAATATTTAATAAAGTTTTTTATTTATACACACCACATCCTACCCCTGACCGTCTTTATTTTCAGGTCTGCAGTGCGCCTATCTAAAGGGGATTCTTTGGTGTATCACTCTCGATACACATTTAGTATCTATCTAGCCCATCCCCAGGCAGCACGCCTCTACCTTCTAGGGGTCTGAGCGAGGTCCCTTTCTATATTTCTTAAACATAATAAAATATTCAATGCATTTTGGAAATAAGTCAAATCAAGATATTTATTACAACGATTAGATTATTTTAGGTTGATTTACATTTCTTTTGTTTTTTGTCTCTTTTGTGCAGATTTGAGAAATTAAAAGGTCAAGTTTGATTAGCAAAAACTTCTAGAACCGGACGATCCTCCCTGGTACTAAAGTCAAAGGAAGGAAGTTCCATGGGGACTATACCAGATCTTCAAGAGTCTACCAAAACTTCAGGGGTTATCACATCTGTGGAGGAAGATTTCCCTAAAGATCATACACCTCACGGTGCTAATCACCAGCCCAAACAAGCAACATTTGACAAGAATGGCAATGGCATTCCTATCTCCGATTCTAGAACTGCCGGAGTTTGTTCATTTGAACTAAATTGCAGCCCCTCTACAAAAAGTTCTGATTTTGAAAAGATTTGCGAGCATGAAAGACAGGAATCCAACAAAGCAACGTCTTCTTTTGGGATTTCTAGCCAAGCAGAAATTGTACTTTCATCAGATGAGGATCATTCAACCACAAGAGAGCCACAAGACATCAAAGAATCAGCACAGCATATTTCCACTACAAAAAGCATACCGGTCATCTTGGAGAATGTTGCTGTATCGACTAATGTAGCTCTTTTAACTTTGTCAAGTGAAAAGCCAGCAAAAGACGACAACACTATGCTAAAAGACATCATGGTAGAACAGGCAGCATCTGAGATATTAGATTTCGATGTAGAAACTGGTATAAAAGATGAAGAGTTTTGGGAACATTCTCCAAACTTAGACATTAAAAAAGCAGGACAAGGTAAGGAAGGAGATACGTCTACACTAAGCCAAGGAACAGAAAGTAGGATAGACAATCAACAAAATTCAGCCCATTTAATAAGTGGCACCACAGTACATCAAGAAGCAGAAGCAGAGGAACTTAAAAATACAACACTTTTTGCTAAGTCTGATGAATGTTCACAATTAAGCCTTGGGGAAGCACAGTTGGGTAAAAATGGAGAACAGGGGATGTTGGAGACGCAGGGAGCATGCAAATTTAAGGAAATGGGTACTATGACATCACAACTAGGAAGCTGGACTAAGCAAGACGCTGAAGTGCAAGCTGTAGCAAATGTAGAGAGTAAATCTGTCTCAACTAGTCCAAGCATCTTAGCTGCATTTCTAAGGGCCAATTCACCAGCATTCAAAGAAAGACAAGATCAAGTCTGTATAATTTATCAAGGTAACCCTGGGAACACTCAAATGGAACGTGTTAGCTATGCACTGCAGGCAAAGCTTCCTCAAAATCATTTAACACCTAAAATATGCTTTCAAGCACCTGATAAATTAAGCTCCCAGTCTCTTCAGCTGCATAATAAAAGCCCACCGGACTTAGCATGGTCTACCTTTCAGCACACAGGACTAGGAAGAAATTCACAAGTTTTATATAGAAATGAGCTAGAAGGACAAGCATTATGTATAAGAGAAAGCCACGCAGTGCCACAGCCACCATTGGCTACTGCTTCTCCAATTTTAATGAATGTGAAGCCTGTTTACCAAATCAACATAGACAATAGTAGCCAACCAAAAGTTTGTCAGAGGTCAATGGATATGTATAATGAGCCACCACAGTTCAGAACAGCTCATGACTTCAGCAACAAATCCAGGCTTCATCATTTTAGTGGAGCGGAAAATATTCAGTTACACAATATACGGTCAGATATTGAACAGACTGAAATTCTTGGCATTCCTGGTGACATTAACACTGACAGAAAACCCTTTCACTTCAAAATTACAAATGAGCAGGGCTCTACACAGGCTATCATTACCACAGATATAAAAAAGCCAAAGAAAGAGGACAAGCCAACTCCTCTTCATGTTGAAGTGGAGGTGAACTGCGATATTGGGGCCACTGGTGGTCAACTTGAGGAAATACTTGAAGTCTTGATTAGGAAGGAACATATTGAAAATGAACAGTTTGAAAGGTCCGGCAGTCTCAGTCTGCAATCCAGATCTGGATCAACCTTTAAACAAAAAGCATTACAGCTCACCCCACGTCTGAGGAAGGCAAGAGAAGAGAAAAGGGAACCAATTCTGGTCAGTTTACCTACCTCTGAACAACCTAAGTTGCATCAAGGGAAAAAGACGAATCAGCCGAGTACAAGCACTGAGGCAAAAACTCAAGTGAAGCAGTCTAAGAGTGTGAAGGATGTTGTGTGGGATGAACAGGGCATGACTTGGGAAGTTTATGGAGCTTCTATGGACCCAGAAGCATTAGGGATTGCTATACAGAATCACTTACAAAGGCAAATAAGAGAACATGAAAAAATGATTAGGGCTAAGTTAAAGCAGAATCGGAAATCAATTTCCTCTGATACTTCAAGTAAAAAGCACAAAAGGAGGCAGCAGAGAGTGTTTCAGTCTTTACTTAAGAACATTAGACGACCTAACTGCTGTGTCCGTCCTCCTCCTTCTTCCGTGTTAGACTGATTAGCTGTAAAGTTGTGAATAGTTTTCATATGTACAAACATATAGTAGTAGGCTTACAATTATGTTTTTGCATTTAAGAATGTCATGAATGAAGCTTATCTAAATAAATATATCTAATTTAGGGTGATTGCCCCATCACAGATTTTTTTGAAGACTATTATTACATATTTTTTGTTTTAATTTTATTGGTGGGAATGGGTGAAATATCAAAAGGACATGATACTCGGACATGGATTTTTTTCCCTGAAATAACTGCCAAGACTTGTTTAACAAATGTTAAATGTTAACTTTTTTTTCAACCTTACCTTTAAAATATAACAAAGAAATTAAAGCAGTAATTACAATTCTTCCAGAGTTGTAGATTTTGAAATATCTATGCCGTTAACCAGTGCTAGAAGAGACTTCATACTGTACGTACAGCGTTTTTTTGACTATGTAGTTTATAAACAACAAGAACGGAGTGAATGACAATGTCCTATTGTATATTAAAGCAATCCACATTTAATATGAACATCTCACTTCATCTTTTTTACTACAGGTAATATATTATGTCCTGTTTACACCTAAGCTTATTTCGAATCACAGGGTACTTAATATGAGACAAAGCCATTGCGATAGTTACATCTCTTGGCAGTTTTTCTTTTTGGAAATGGTAAAAAAGAGAAAATATAGTACAGGACTGACTCTTACATATCAGTGTCAGCAGAGCATATAACTCTTGACCCAAGTTACCTTTTTTCCTGCTGAACCTTTATTCTGTTAGAAAATGCTAAAATCTATCAGGAGTGGCATCAAGAGGAGATCAATGTCGGTTAGTGGCTGCCTACTTGGACCAACCTTCAATATTACTGTTAGAGCAACAAAGCTCCCCTATTGATTCTTAGCCACATTCTACAAATCGTTGGTGGGCAACAGATGTCCCGAGGGCCAGTGTAGAGGGAGCGGGGTTGTTGCTGCTGCTGATTGTAGCTTCTTCCCACTCCGTCAGCTGCATTTTATGACACTGCAGTGATAAATACTGCTTGCTCTTGTGCTAACCACTAGTTCCCAGTGTAAAAATTGGAACAGGACAGTATTCAACCGTGTGTTGGCATTAGTCAGCTGACTTGAGCAAGGAGAAGCTCCTTCCCACAACTGCAAACATCCCTTCTGTCTGTGAATTTTATATATATATAAAAAAAAAAAATATATATATATATATATATATATATATATATATTTTTTTTTTTTTTTTTGAAGTATATCATGTTACCTACCACTACTACAGATAGAGAGTAGCTGAACAGAAGCATCCCACATTTGGCATGATAGAGATACTGTACAGTGAAAAATTGCCTCTGCTGATGACTCTAGTTATTTTTCTGCTGCATGTCCACTCGTCTCATTTTCAATATCCAGATCTTGTCCATTTAACTCCTTATTCTTCTATCTGAAGTACTTTCTAAAAGACTGGCGACAGAGGAATACATAAGGTACAAAAGAACAAACATCCAAAGAAGTAAGGATCCCAAAGCACAATAGTTGGAAAGAGGAAAGTCAAGCCCAACTGAGGGGTAGGGAAAATAGATGAGGAAGTTATGTATGATTGGTAGGAGGTATAATTGTAAATTCTCCTCCTTAGTTTTAAGGATATACTCTCCTCTGCCCTTCTTTGATATCTCAGCAGGGCTGACTGGGATGTTTGCGGGGCTCGGTGTTGGAACATGTGCGGGACCTCGGCTCTTACCTTCCGTGGCGGCATCGCCTAAGCAACCTATCATCATGGCTCCATGATGTCAAATTGCAGGCTCCATGATGTCAAATTGCATTACATTGCCATGACATTGCAGCGTCATGCGGTCTCACGTTGTCATGGCAATCCGGTGCTACAGGGCGTCCTGTTGTCATAGCAATGTGACACCACTTGGCGTCGTGATGTCCCATTGCCATGGCAACGTGATGCCATGATGATGGGACCCTGCATGAAGAGATGCCGACCGAGAAGGTAAAAGGCACTTACAGAAGCCCCGTGCTCTCCCCCGGCAATCAATTTAATTGTGGGGGAGAGCGCAGGGCCTCTGTAAGTCCAAGGCTTGGTGCGCAAGCACAGACGCCACCGCCATCTAGCCAGCCCTGCGATCTCTATTTTCTCGCTATTAACCTGCTCACCCGTTGCGTTCTGCTCAAGGATGTCTTTTGTCTACCCCTTTTGTATCTAAAGCCCTCTCCCACCTAAAAACTCACTCACTGTCCCACACCTCTGGAATGCCCTTCCCCTCGACATCCATCTAGCACCCTCTCTCCACCTTCAATACCCAACTTAAGACATACCTCTAATTAGGAATTTGGGTAGCTTCTTTTGCTAGTACACTGGCGACACGTTTAATTCTGACTTGGCTAGTTCCGCAAGCCGGGAGATTTCCCGGCTTGCTAGCCAAATCCCCTCAGCGTGCCGCGCGTCACCGATGCGCGGTCACGCTTCATCGGGTGCCTGTGCCCCATGCGCACGTGCCCAGGGCCCAGAGGGAGCCCTGGTGTCCCGCGATGTGGGGGACGGCTTGGGGGGTTCCGGGGGACCCGGCGGACCCGGAGAGGGGAGGGAGAAGCCCCGATCGGAGGACCGCTCCTCCGAGGCTTCGGCGCGCGCACGGGACACCCCGGCGCGCGCCCGGTTACTGTCACGGCCGAGACCGGGTAAATGTAAGAATAAACTCGGCCGCGACAGTACTATATATCTCATATGAATTAACCATGACCCCTTGCATACGCATTTACCATAACACCCTCCTACGGTCTCCAAGTTCTCCCTACTTATCACTTAGATTGTAAACTCTGCGAGACAGGGACAAGTATGAAGCCCTTATTCCCATTATGTCTCCTATTATTATGTTGTGTATTATTGCTGTAATGTGTTTATGTACATGGATGGCGCTATACACATAAAGATATACATGCATACATGGTGGCATATATTTCACGGTAGTAACAGATCTTATACCTTTGTGTATTGTAAAGACAACAATGATAACCTTATTTATGAGAGCTTTATGGACCCAATTTATTATGCTCTGAAGAGTATATATAAAAAAAAAAAAACACAACGGGGACATTTTTGGAAATGTGCACATTTAAAAATTATTCTTTAAGCGCAATTAAAAGCTCCCATATAAAATACAGTAAACCGACATTCAACATCTCTGACCTTATGGTGACACAATTCGGGAGCAAGCAATATTTATCCTGGGCATTTCCCAAAGGTGCCATACCACAGGTTTTCGAAACCACGAGATGCTCCCAAATCCATATTGGATGCAATGTCACATCTTGCTTTTATGCTAACCTCTATGCTTTTTGCATCATCACGCTTCATCTCGGGGCTAACACACATTCGTAATGGAGGTACCCCGCCTCCCGCAATCATTAACGCTTTGTTCATACTGTATAATAAGGACTATGGATGTATAATAAATGGGTAAATATTTTTGTAAATGGTTACACTGTACAGTGGACATTTGCATTTTCAGGATTTGGTCATCACTGTCTATCATTTATTAATATTCACAATTCAATAAAAATTTTAAAAAAATAGATTTTGTAGAACAGACGCACTCTTGGTGTATTACTGATGTCACTTAAAAATGATATATATATATATATATATATATATATATATATATATATATATATATATATATATACCAAAAGACACACAAGGAGTAGCACTAGATAGGTTGAAAATATAAGTGACTAAATATGCAATTTCTAAAGTGATATATTCCTAGAATATATACAATTATATACTTTGCAGAAATAGTTAAATATACAAAATTAGTGAGTTAAACTAATGAACAGTAATAAACAACCATTAAATTAGTTAAAAGTGAATAAAGTGTCACATGAAATCCAAAAGAAAAAGTCCACGAGATGGTTCAGAGAGACAAATAAAGTTCAGATCAAACAAATCCTTTGGAGAGAAATGGATGGACGCACTATGGTTTATTATGTTTTATATGTGAGTTTTTAATTGCTCTTTTCTGTATAAATATTTCTTTTAAAATGTACACGTTATCCTGTCGCGCTGTTTTTTTCCATGTTGATGTAGGATATCGAGCTACGGGGGGAACTAGTGAAAATTGGTTTGAAGATACCCTGGAGGTCAGTGCGTGTGGGGTTATTTTTTATCTGTTCCATATTCAATAGAGCTGCCCTGTAAAAAATATGTATGCTCTTTTGGCCAAATGGATAATGACCGTTATAAAGGACAGTCATTATTAAAGAAGCTATACACCTTGTATTCAATAAACTCTTACTAACTGATATGGCATACAATGGGTTAATTCCCCACCTCCCCCACCATGTGGCACCCCCCCATCACCCACGCTTACTACACCCGCCAGAGGGGGAGTATGGGCCAAATTTTTATAGGCCGTTCTACATATAAAATACAATTTTTTGTAGAGTGTATATATATATGTGTGTGTGTATATATATATATATATATATATATATATATATATATATATATATAAAACACACTTTGTATATGTATATATATAACACACATTGCCATTGCTTGGCAATGCCGTACTAACCCCTATGGCAACCAGGGGTGAAACTAATCACTGGTGGGCCCTGGATCAAGTAAAAAAATAAAAAAAACCCCATTGATTACCTAAGCCCTCTCAAGGAGAGCATATACATAGTGTCATTGGCACAAAAGGTGTTCCAGATAAAACAAAACCCGCTTACCCCATTCACAATGAGGTTGTCCATGATTTTCAGAGTCAGTAACCCCCTGGAACTACTTCACATGGAATTTCCAATTGGCTGATGCCTAACCTTAAGAAAAGCCCCTGACATTTAATCCAACACCGTCAAAAAATGGAAAAATTATGCAAGAAAAAAAAATGAGGGGAGATAACTCTTGTATGCCATAGTGGTAAGAAAGGGATTGCATGGCCGAACCTTACTAGCCTCTAGGGCACATAAGGGATATATGGGTTGTAAGTTAAGCGTATTAAACCATTTGTGAGCATAGCCTTGATGACCACTGTGGTGACTAAGGGGTTAATTAAATAATGATGGATTTTGCCAGGTATATATTACATATCAATATGAACCTGGCGTCTTAACTAGTGAGGAGAGACCAAAGCGAAACATTTAGAAAAATGACAGCCCTTTTGCATTTTTCCTGGAATGTTTTCAAGCTTTCACTATTTTCTTAGGCCTCAATTATACCACAAACTGCAGAAGCGATTTGTAACACTACTTCAGGGAGACATGGCCAGACCATTTCTCTCTCTATCGCTATATATAAATATATTATATTGATATAGATGTATATGTGTGTGTGATTGGTTTGTTTAAGATGCACTGTGATTGGCCGTGCAAATCACGTGATGCGGCCGTCGCCTGTGAAAAAATCTCAAATCTGAAATCTCTTCATGAGACAGATGCTTTACAGCACATTGCGGTGCTACCTTCGCAATTGGTATGTGCACTTTCATTGCATTTTATTGTTTTGAAGCTGCACACAGTCGCACGTGATTTCTGGTATAATCACAGCCTTAGTTTTATGAGGGGAAGAGGTCCAATACTTTTTGTTGAAGTAGGAATATCATAGTATTATCAATAGGGTCCTAAAACTTTTTGGTAGACTTTAAAACTCAAAGTAACATTAACACATTTTATGTGCAGTCACTGCCTTATTAATAAATCGTTTAAAGTGAAGTTTGCGGCAGTGATCTGTACAATGGTTGAAATTTATCCTATTTCAAAAAGTGGTGCAAGCTGGTATGCTTTAGGCCGTGATTATACCAGAAATCGCCGCAACGGTGCGCCACTTCAAAACAATCAAATGCAATGAAAGCGCACATATACCAATCGCGACGGTAGCGCCGCATCACGTGATTGGCAAGGCCAATCACTGCATCTTAAACAAACCAGGAAGTGATGAACTGGTCCTTTCTCCTGTGCAGTAGCGCTACAAATCGCTTCTGCATGTGCACATGTAGCGTCGCTACGATGACATCACCGGATCGCTCTGCAGTTTCTGGTATAATTGAGGCCTTACTGGGCAACTTGTTTTAGGATGTTATTTAAATAGTGTATTTGTGGCACAACCTGGCCCACACTTCTGCCAGCTTGGAAATAATTTAAGTTGATTTATCAATGGAAAAAAAACTATGCTGGCAATAGGTATAGCTGGAACCGGACTGTGGCATTGCCCATCTTTGGGAATTAACGATGTGGGGGGTCGAGTAGGGGACAATGTTTCCCCCGCTTGAAGAGGGGCAGTTCTGTGTCCTTGGAGTAGGTCTGGCTACATCTGTATGTCACGAATTGCCATCTTCTTTATTAGTTTGAATAGCAAAGAGGTATAGATACATATTGTTTGCCAATGGATAGATGTCATAAAATAAATAGGCATTAATACAGAGTTATGTTCTTAATGCATTTAATTTCTTTGGCTAGATGCTTCCTCTTCAACTTCTTTATGTGCAAGCAATGTTTTCAAGGAAGCTACTCAATGTAAATATACACATTGGATTGATTGAACATGTTAAAATGTAACAAGGATTTCATAATACATTCTTAACTTGTCAGAAATATGTGCTTTCCTAAAATTAGTTCTAAAATGATTGACGTTGATCCTCAAAATGAATGTATACCTGTCCTAAAGAAGTTTGTATTTGAATACGATTTGTGACTGTGCTTGTAGCGTTTAAGTATTGTACTATAACAACCCAACAATCAAAACCCTTACTTTTTGCTCCAAAGTATTTCAAAGATGTACTATAAAATATGGGTTTGACACGTTATTTCAGTATATCTTTATACACTACATTCAGTTTTACCAAAATGTTATCTAGAAATGAGTCAAGGCATTAATCTTGGTTGACTTTTAGTGCAAACATTTTTACATAATAAAATCCCTTCAACTTGTATGTACTGTAACATAATTAATAGGTACCTACTAAAACAATTGTTATTCATTGACAAATAAAAATGTTGTGTCTCGAGAAGTAGAAAAAAAAATGAAAGTTCCAATACGTTTAGATACTACTGTTTGCGTGAATTGACTTTTTCTGACATGTTCCAGAACTAAACCTTTGGCGGAAAATGGCTAAAATATATTTCAGTTTTTTTTAAATCAGTGCTTTGTAAACATTTTAAGAATTCATCTGGAATCCACAAATGCACTTACATGTCAAGAATCTGTAATAAATATACATATATATGAAACAGTGGGTGGAATATTATTTGTAAAATGTTATTGTTTGGTGAGGGAGTTATTCTTTTCATACCTAACATGTTTTAATAGAAAATGTAACAAGAAATAGGTTTATGAATGTATGATTGTCTTGTAAAGTTCACCAAACTGGGGCTATAGTTTGCTCAGGATTTAACACCTACACATGATACAATTAATAGCTAATACTGAAACCCACTACGTTTCCCATGCAGGGAGGTGAAACTCTATAGGTGAAAAGTAGATATGAGGTAAAAATAGTAGAGAAACAGCAAAGCACCTATTTATGGAGATGCACTCGGGTGTGTTGGTTGTAATGTTGGTGAACACAAGGTAAAATTATAATATAAAAACTTACCTTTTAACACACAACTTTAAATATAAGCACTTTTGATATACAATAGGAATAAGTAGGGCTGCCTAGCAACACTATAATAGAGCAGGCTGTTGGCATAGGGGGTTAATCACCCATCCTGGCTACTAGGTCAGCTAAGTCTAATGGGAAAGAGTAGAGGTGAATTATTGCTCAAGTATCTGTATAGCTTCACTGACCCTGAACTGCTTAGTCTGCAACTAGTAATCTCTTCCCAGGTGTAATGACTTGAGACCAGACTGTGGTGACACCCCAGATCCCTAGTAACTCACTGCATACGGCTGTATGCTGTAGGTGAGTGCTAGTGGGGATCAGCTGCATTCACACCGTAGGAGAGTGCAGCTGGAGAGGCAGTGTCTGAGGGGGTGAGCCGGTTTCTGTAGTGGTTAGAAGGTTGAGAGAGTTGGAAATGAACAGGTCATGTATTGCCATGAGTTTTTCCAAGTTGGTGGGAATATAGAATGGTTTTTAGCAATGAATTGATTGCTATATAAACTCCATCGATCTATGGATTAGATTCATTGATGACATTCTATTAATCTGGAGCGGATTCTCAATATTAACAACTTGAACCTCAAATTTACATATGAATTCAATACAGATAGCATAACGTTTCTAGATCTGACAATGACAAAATGTTTGGATGGCAATATATAGACCACAGTATATTGAAAGAAAACATCAACTACTGTAATAATGTACTTACAGGTAGCAGCCAACATCCACGCTCACTTCTGGCGGGCATCCCTTCAGGCCAGTATATGAGATTGAGATGAATTTGCTCAACTCAGATTATATTTGAAATACAAGCAGAGGATCTCAAACAAAGATTTCTAAAATGGGGCTATAGTTTGAGAAATCAGAAAAAAACTTATAAAAGAGCCAATAACACAGGGAGAGATATGCTACTATGTAGTCACCCTCAGAAAGACACTATAAAAGAGATCAGATATAGTGACACATACTGTACAGTAAGAGAGCTGCAGAAATATGAGCCATCTTCGAGAAACACTGGCATATACTATTAGCTGACAAAGATCTTAAAGAAGTTCTTGGAAACCGACCAATGATCACTAATAGAAGGTCTAGAAATATTACAGACACACTGGTGCATAACCGCTATTATTCATGTAAGGCTTAGCCAGTCATGCAATTTTAGAGACTAAAAACCTGTAATCATTAAATGAAGGATTCACCTACAGCCCTTTTATCTAGCCCAGAATACTGTAGCCCATTATAAGAAAATATTTTATTAATTGACAACTATATAAAAGGTGCTGTGAAGCACAAATAAATTGCACGCATTTTACTTTTCAAAGATATGTATATAGATTTTTAACATGCTTTTATAATTTTTTCAATATGTACAGTTTGCTGAAGGGGATACTCATATAGAGATATATAGGCATCATAAACAAAGTATAAATACAGTAGCCAACATGTTAAACATCTAACAAACCTTTTGTCACTACTGATTGTTTGGTTACCATAGTAACCACAAACTATATATTGGTAACAGAGGAGGTGGTACCCACAGATTACCCTTGACAAAGTTGTGTAAATAGAGGGAAAAGGCCGTTAAGCTAACACAGCAGGCATTGGATAAATGCAAGTGGGCGGTACTAGTGACACATTTCTTATGTGTGTTTCCTGTAAGAAGCGAGCAGCGTGCACCCAAATTAGGCCTCTGATATAGTACAGGTGCGCGAGCGTGTGACGTCACACATGCCTGTACTTGCCGAGATCCGTGGCCTGCAGGTTTGTGGTGTGGTGAGAGTGTGCCAGGGGGCGTGCCCATGACGTCACATAAGTGGTTCGCCCTCATTCACTGAACCATACACATGATCGGGCCATCTCGCGACAAAGACAAACAAGTTTGTCTCGCCTCGCATCGGTCGCCTCGCCGCTAATGGTCACGCGGCACTATGCACATGCGCATTGTCCTCCATTGGTGTGCTTTTGGTGCGAGCGTCATCGCTCGCGCCGTAGCAACCACTATGGACACAGCCTTAGTCAGTAGTGTGATAAGGCAGCAGCAAGTCAGGAGTGAGGTCTTTGATGTGAGAGTGTTATTTGATTTTAAGAAGGAGAGTTCTGATCTATACTATTGATAACACTATAGGTACCTCACACTATTACACTATCCCCACACTATTACCCTCACCAGCCAACCATAGGTGCAGATTGTTTGTGATCCCCACTAGCACTCACCTACAGCATACAGATGTATGCAGTGAGTTACTAGTGATCTGGGGTACCACCACAGTCTGGTCTAGAGTTATCATACTTGAGAAAGGATTACTAGCTGCAGACTAAACTGTTCAGGGCCAGTGACGCCAGTATACAGACACTTGAGCAATACTTCACCTCTACCTTTTCCCATTAGACTTAGTTTACTTAGTACCCAGGGTTGGTGATTAACCCCTTACGCTTCATTAACCCCCTTCTACAGTATAACAACAGCCTGCTCTATTGGAGTGCTGCTAGGAAGCCCTACTATTATTGTTCTTATTGGATAGCAATAGTGCTTATATTTTAAGTTGTGTGTAAAAAGTTACATTTTTATATTATCCACTTTACCTTGTTTTCACCAACATTACAACCCACCTGAGTGCATCTCCCTAAATAGGTGCCTTTCTGTTTCTC